>NC_060183.1:76712618-77012618 GCF_021184085.1 Oncorhynchus gorbuscha | reverse complement strand
GTGTGTCTCCCTCGCTAGGAACGTAAGACAGAGCTGTGAACTGACACTTCCTGGAAGTGGCATATGTTCTGCAAGTTAGTCTGCATAGTTGGACATACACGCTCTCAGTATGTTTTAACAACAGCTCTTTTCCCATGTTTAACTGGGGTAACTATGACTTTATCTTCCATGTAACCTGTAATGGTAAATTACATACAAGCTTTTACAAATTCTTCAAAAATAATAACAATGTTAAGAAATTGGTGCTATTGCAGATCACTCTGTAGATAAGTTAATTGATTTGGTTGGTATTTTGTCTCACATCCTAATTTCATTAGTAGGTCATTATTGTTGTTGATTGGTATTTTTTGTTTTAGTTCTGGATGATGATACTTAACAGATTTGAGTTAGACTAGTCTACTGTAATGAAATCTAAAATGTTCTTTTTAATTGGGTAAAGGCTACAGCCGGCCTACTTGTTGTAAGTGGATTACATTTTTCCCAACTCGACACGATGACCAATCAGTGTGATTTTAATGTAGCCGATACAGATTTGCTACAGTACCATTGGACTCTAAAGTACTCTTCTTACATGACATCATAAGGCTTTGTCCACTGTTTTAGTTAACAATAGAGGTAATCAATGATAGGCCAATCTAATAATCATCACTAGTTGGAGTAGTCCATGGGCCAGTGCAAAAATGTGTCCACTTCGGGGTGGCAGAGGTTTCGCTGTATTAAATTGTTCGCCACAAGCCCCTGATCAAAATGGAGAGCGGCAATGCATTGTTGTTGGATTGTCCTCGCTCGAGGTTAGGTGGCATGTGAGTTCTCACCTCTGACCCCTAATGAGTCATGCAGTAGCAGGCAGCTCAGTAATGGATATTCCTGAGGAGGGCATATTAGGAGTAATTCTTTATCAATGAAAGTGTTTTGTGAAGCAACGAGAAACCAAGCTGTGTAACCACACAGCTTTAAAGGATGTATCTAGTTTTTACAGTTGGGATAAGTTGGTGGATGGAAGTATTAACATTTTAAAAAAAAATCTAAAATGTTGATAATTTTTTTGTTCTTCTCCACTCAGGTGAAGACTGTAAGGCACTGATTGAAAGCATCATGGAAGGGGACAGTAAACCACTACTGGACCCAGTGTGTAGAGGAAGCTACACAGACAAAGGCTCCACAGATTCACTGGACCGAGGGGCAAGGAGGTAGGCTATTTCATAATCTCATTTGTACTGGGTGCGCTGGAGTACCTCACAGCAGAAAATCTGACGGAATAAGTTTACACAGCTTTTTGTATGAACGTTGTATGATAAGATTATAATAATACTAGTATTTTATTGTCTGTTATTGAGCATTTGTTATCCGAAACTTAACTCTCAAATGGGTTGACTCAATATTTTCAAGCTTCCATCTGTAAATTCAAGTGATATCTCTAACCTGACAGGTTCATTCAAGTTAATCACTGACTGCTCATGTGCCACACAATCTAGCATTGCTTTCACATGTCACAGTGCCAAAAATGTTTTTCTAAAGCCATATAGATCCACTCTAGGAGTTATGACTGCATGTGAATCTACTGTGCACATTAGCCCAGCGACCCCCAGCATGCCAGTGAGTTGTTTACTAGCCAGGAGAAGCCCTTCACTTTTATTTAACTTGGTTAGTTCTTGGTGTAACAGTCTTGTCACAATTTATTTAAACTTTTTTTTAACCTTTTATTTAACTAGGCAAGTCAGTTAAGAACAAATTATTATTTTCAATGACGGCCTAGGAACAGTGGGTTAACTGCCTGTTCAGGGGCAGAACGACAGATTTTTACTTTGTCAGCTCGGGGATTTGATCTTGCTACCTTTCGGTTACTAGTCCGACGCTCTAACCACTAGGCTACCTGAGCTGAGCCAAGCCAAGCCAAACCAAGCTGTGCCGAGCTGGTCTGGTTACCATCCACCATTAGTATCAGAGCCAGCACAGTTTGGTTTGACACAATAAAGGGGAAGGCGGTCAACCCTGCTTCCTCAGAAGAGTAATGATCTGTCAGTGTTTGAAGTCAACAGCGTGCCCTCACTTCACCCAGGGATTGTTTCAGACCGCATCACAACCCAGGCATCCAGTGGATTAATCCACTTTGGTATTTCACAAATTCTAACAAGGTGATAGCTTGATTTATTAGAAAGATGCAGCATTGCTTTGCTGTAGACTTATCCCAGAACCCGGAGACATTGTTTTTCACGCTGCAGCACCAACTACACCATGTGTATGGGATATTCCGTCCAATGAAATGCTTACCAGTAGGTTCCTCCTCGACACTGTAACAGCACAAAGAAATGTAGGACTGGAGAGGTCAATGTTTCTTATTTTGTCAAGTCTTTTATGAGCAATTTTACTATCAAGCTTAATTGCTTTGGACAATGCTTTTCTGATGTCAGTAGAATCTGTTTTGTGGGATGACAAAGTACACAAAGTGTTTTCATCACTGCTGTCTAATGTGTACCGGTCTCTCTTTCTGTCATTATGTAAGGACGGTCATACTGTGTGTGTGTGTGGAATAGGACGTTTTTGAGGCAAAATCCTGACCAATGCTTTAGGAAAGGTTGTGTAATTTGGTTCTGGAAATCTTAGAAAATAATCTTCTTGCTCATTTAATCAGGGCTGTTCCATTATGGTATTGTACTGCGTGGACCTGGTTCCATCTAATACCTTTTCAAATGTTTCCTTCCTTGTTCCCTTCTTTGAGATAATCACTGATCTGTACTGTAAGTGTGTGTGTGGATAGGCATGGTTTCACTCCCTTGCTTTCACCAATACTCACATGTTAGGTCAGTGGGTTTCTCCAAGAAAATACAGCATTTTAAAAAAAGTTTTCAAACTGGATCCATGTAACCAAAGAAGGTGGATCATTTTACAGTAAACTATTTAAGTAATTTAGCCTAATCTGTCTCTGTGTTTTCTTCAGGCCTTTCCATGTGGAGCATCGGAATATAGTGGAGAATGAGCCCTCTGAGAGGGTGTCAGCAGAGGCCTCTGTCCTCAGCAGCAGAGTGCACTACTATAGCCGACTCACTGCCTCCTCTGACAGACTGCTGGTAGGCTACACACACACACACCCACATGCACACACATACACACCTGTTTTAAGACCAGTAGATGCATGTTATTAGTAATATTCCTATTGATCAGACTTGCCTTATATGAAGTGGTTTAAATAGTATTCATCAACACCCAATCCATCAGCCCGTACACGTGAAGCTGGGAGCTTGCACATAGGAACCTGTGTTCATGCCACTTGTATACTGTGGAGAATTGCGTGACAATTGAGAGGACAATCATTGGGAGAGTAGATGAGCAATTGTCAATGGCTTCATTTTTTCTGCAGTGATCTGTTGAGAATGGTTTTGGAATGGCATATTACACAGTTCTGCCACTCTGGTGAATAAAAGTCCTGTTTTGTCTCTTAACAACAGTTGGCTGTGTCAATAACCTCAAGGCGTGCTTCCAAGGCGAAACAGTTCGGAAGAGTTTGAATGTGTCATGACTTTTGGTGACATTTTGGACTTCGGTAAAGTTTTTTTGGGCTGTTCCGACGCACTTTTTTTTCCTCCTCGAGGCAAGCCGAAGTCTACGCCCCGTTCGTCTGTGATTGGTCAAGAGTAGGGATTCTTCAAAAAGTCTTTCATTCCAGAGACATGCATCATTCATTCATATTTTTTCATTGAGAAATACTGCACCAAACATCTTAGATGTAAAATTGTGCAACTAAGTTCTTCCTTAGCTAAATTTAATGATAGATTTTTGTTTTGTTTGTTATCTTAGATTCATTCAGACTATTTTGAGGAAGTGTATACTGGCTTCAGCATCTCAAAATGGACAAAGTACTATTGCCGCCTTTTCCAAGTATTTCAAGTGAAAGTGTCTTATGTATGTAAACACACTCGATTGGTTCATCTAGGCGTCGGCCAAACTGAAGCATGCTGACACCTTTACACCTATCCGCTTCAAATTGACCGCTTTCAGACAAGCAGTTCATCATCCACTACCATAACCTGTGAGGTTTCACAGAGAATAGCACCATTACCTAAAGAGAGTGTAGTCCGGCATCCCATAGTGATGTGGTTATGAGACCACCATCCGTGGGGGACGCACAGCCCGACTGCGCACCTCCCCACAATTCCCAACATACCCATCGCCGATACGCACCCTTTATTCATTTGAATGTGTTGAGAATTTGAAAAGTATGAAAACGAACGGTCCGATATTCTAGAACACTGCTGTGCGTGTACGTTTGGTGCTCTGATAGACCCTTTAGGATAGACCCTTTAATCAATAATGATTGGAATGTAGCTTCATTCTGCTGTGGCTGCAAAGCACAGGTCACTGGACCGTCTGTGTGTACATTTAGACTCTGAAATCCTATTGATTTGGTTAGAGCTTAGTCCCTACTAAGTGAGGTGGTTGTTGATTCAGCCCTGGATCATGTTCATAAGGTACCAAACAGAAAACTATTCCCCCCCCCCATGTCAGAGCCCTCCAGACCATGTGATCCCCTGTCAAGAGGAGCTCTACGTGTACAGTCCTCTGGGGATGGCCTTCAAAGTGACTGGAGGGGACGGAGGGGCCAAAAACCCCAGCATCATCACGATGTAAGCGCTCAACCATCACCACTGATATTTGCTCCATAGATTAGTTGCATGGTGCTAAATGCCTGTAAAAAAAATATCACACTGTACTCATCTTACCTCCTTTACATCAAGTCGATAGGTTTACATGTAGGTTTATTATCTTACATCGCTACATCAAGTTGACAGGTTTACATGTAGGTTTATTATCTTACCTCGCTACATCAAGTTGACAGGTTTACATGTAGGTTTATTATCTTACCTCGCTACATCAAGTTGACAGGTTTACATGTAGGTTTATTATCTTACCTCGCTACATCAAGTTGACAGGTTTACATGTAGGTTTATTATCTTACCTCGCTACATCAAGTTGACAGGTTTACATGTAGGTTTATTATCTTACCTCGCTACATCAAGTTGACAGGTTTACATGTACTGTAGCTGGTCTAATTGTATGAATCCTCCAAATAACCATGAGGATTTTCTCCTCTTAGTTTTGCCATATGGAACACGATGATGGGGACATCTATACTCAGTATACCATGGGGGATAAAGCAGGTAATGCATCTATACTCAGTATACCATGGGGGATAAAGCAGGTAATTCATCTATACTCAGTATACCATGGGGGATAAAGCAGGTAATGCATCTATACTCTGTATACCATGGGGGATAAAGCAGGTAATGCATCTATACTCGGTATACTATGGGGGATAAAGCAGGTAATGCATCTATACTCAGTATACCATGGGGGATAAAGCAGGTAATGCATCTATACTCAGTATACCATGGGGGATAAAGCAGGTAATGCATCTATACTCAGTATACCATGGGGGATAAAGCAGGTAATGCATCTATACTCAGTATACCATGGGGGATAAAGCAGGTAATGCATCTATACTCTGTATACCATGGGGGATAAAGCAGGTAATGCATCTATACTCAGTATACCATGGGGGATAAAGCAGGTAATGCATCTATACTCAGTATACCATGGGGGATAAAGCAGGTAATGCATCTATACTCAGTATACCATGGGGGATAAAGCAGGTAATGCATCTATACTCAGTATACCATGGGGGATAAAGCAGGTAATGCATCTATACTCAGTATACCATGGGGGATAAAGCAGGTAATTCATCTATACTCTGTATACCATGGGGGATAAAGCAGATAATGCATCTATACTCTGTATACCATGGGGGATAAAGCAGGTAATTCATCTATACTCTGTATACCATGGGGGGGGTGAAAGGGGTAATTGTGATTCATTTCTCTATCCTAACTGAATAGTCATATTGCAATTCTACCATACAACACTGTAAGTAATAGCCCACATTATCCCAGATCTGTTTGTGCTGTCTCGCCAACTACTACTACTGATTTTTGTCATAGTTAACATGGTTATACAGATCTGGGACCAGGCTAAAGTGTAATGCGTAGCCAACTCCCACTGACCTGTCTCTTCTACTTGCAGGCAGGGTTCACGTTGGGCATCATCCTCCTGATCTCTATGGGTCTGCTGACCCTCTACTGCTGTCTCAGAGTGCTCAAATCACCCAAGTCAATACGTAAGACCATCAGCAGTGACTTAAGTGTTTCCCCTACCCTTGTATATGTGGGACGGTGCCCCTCACGTGTCTTTCTTGCACCTCTGTCTAAAAGTGTTTAGATCAGGGCTGTCTTCACTCTGTTCAGCTAGCTAACAGTCGTGTCATCGAAACAAAGCTAGACAGTCAGGGAGCATCAAATTGAAGTGATGGATAAGAGGCCTTTTTTTATTTGTGCAAATTTTACGGCAAGGAAATATAATGCATTTTAAGTGTGTCACTTCTGGACTTCGGTGAAGACTGAATGCTGCCTCAGGTCAAAAAGAGTTTGACACCCCTGGTTTAGAGTTCAAATTGTATTGCTTTCAATTAACAAGTCTGATGCCAGAAGGCCTGAAGGTATTTATTTCAGCAACAGTTGTGATAGTATTAAATCTGTCACAAGTTTATGTAAAATAAAATAACTTTGTATAGGTAAGTGCCAGACTGTTGAGAGGTTAGTTATGTGACATGGGATGATTGACAGCCTTGTTGTCCCCTCACATTGTGTAGAGTAGCTGTTGTCTGTAGAACATTGTAGAGTAGCAGTTGTCTGCAGTTGCCCAGTGTAGATGAGGCTGCTGTCACACCAGCATGCTACTGTTAGCACCTCGGGGCATGGTGCGCTGAGTAATGTCATAGCAGGCAGTTTAACCCCGGTCACACGTGGGACAGTACTTTACTGTTTTACAAGCCTACAGTACATGTTCTATAACAGTGTATGAGGAAAGTATTCAGACCCCTTCCGTTTTTCCACATTTTGTTACATTACAGCCTTAATCTAAAATTGATAAAATATTTTTTTTCCCTCATCTACACACAATACCCCATAATGACAAAACAAAAACAGGTTTTTTAGAAATTTGTGCCAATTTTATAAAAAATATAAAACAGGAATACCTCATTTACATAAGTATTCAGACCCTTTGCTATGAGACTTGAAATTGAGCTGAAGTGCGTCCTTGATGTTTCTACAACTTGATTGGAGTCCACTTGTAGTAAATTCAATTGATTGGACATGATTTGGAAAGGCACACACCTGTCTATATAAGGTCCCACAGTTGACAGTGGATGTCGGAATAAAAACCAAGCCATGAAGTCAAAGGAATTGTTCGTAGAGCTCCGAGACAGGATTGTGTCGAAGGCAAAGATCTAGGTAAATGTACCCAAAAATGTCTGCAGCATTGAAGGTCCCCAAGAACACAGTGGCCTCCATCATTCTTAAATGGAAGAAGTTTGGAACTACCAAGACTCTTCCTACAACTGGCTGCCCGGCCAAACTGAGCAATCGAGGGAGAAGGGCCTTGGTCAGGGAGGTGACAAAGAACCCGATTGTCACTCTGAAAGAGCTCTAGAGTTCCTCTGTAGAGATGGAAGAACTTTCCAGAAGGACAACCATCTGTTCAGCCATCTACCATTCAGGCCTTTATGGTAGAGTGGCCAGATGGAAACCACTCCTCAGTAAAAGGCACATGACAGCCCACTTGGAGTTTGCCAAAAGGCACCTAAAGGACTCTGACCATGAGAAACAAGATTCTCTGGTCTGCTGAAACCAAGATTGAACTCTTTGGCCTGACTGCTAAGCGTCACATCTGGAGGAAACCTGGCACCATCCTGACGGTGAACCATGGTGGTGACAGCATCATGCTGTGGGGATGTTTTCAGCGCCAGAGACTGTGAGACTAGTCAGGATCGAGGGAAAGATGAATGTGCTAAGTACAGGGAGATCCTTGATGATCCTTGACCTGCTCCAGAGAACTCAGGACCTCAGACTGGGGCAAAGATTCACCTTCCAACAGTACAATGACCTTAAGCACACAACCAAGACGACGCAGGAGTGGTTTCAGGACAGGTCTCCGAATGTCCTTGAGTGGCCCATCCAGAGCCTGGACTTGAACCCGATCGAATATCTCTAGAGAGACCTAAAATAGCTGTGCAGCGACGCTCCCCATCCACCCTGACAGAGTTTGAGAGGATCTGCAGACAAGAATGGGAGAAACTCTCCAAATACAGGTGTGCCATGCTTGTAGCGTCATACGCAAGGAGACTCGTGGCTGAAATCGCTGCTAAAGGTGCTTCAACAGAGTACTGAGTAAAAGATCTGAATACTTAAGTAAATTTGATATTTCAGTTTTTTTATTTGTAATAAATATGCTAACATTTTTAAAAACCTGTTTTTGCTTGGTCATTATGGGGTATCGTGTGTAAATTGAGGGGATTTTTTTTATTCCATTTTAGAATGAGGCTGTAACAAAATGTGGACTAAGTCAAGGGGTCTAAATGATTTCCGAATGCACTGCATGCCAGTGGTACACCACCCTGGGGTGCGTTCAGTTTGTTTCAACGTTTGCTATATTACGGGACAGTTTTTGCTGAACGATATTTTTCCCCAAAACGGTGCACACCTTTCTTCAACAGCCTTTGAGGTACGTTTGGGTCCTGTGTGGTGGGTGTGGCCTGATCAATATGGGTGTGACCATTTTGAAAATCGGAAAAAGCGTGCAGCACACCATATGGTCACTTCTTTCTGGGTTACCATAATCACAATGTTTTTCAACTGGTCGTTCAGTACCGTTTCCGTTGAATTCGACGTTGCACACCGTACTGAACGCGACCCTGCTGCTTTTGTCTCTATAGAACTGAATGCTAAAATCACATGGTACCAGGGGACTTATCAGGAGGGGGTGACTTTACTGAACTTTCAGATAGAAATGTATTGTGCAGATCAGGTATAAATGTTTCATGTAGAACTGTGAGCCATGTCAGCTGTACAGATTACATTTCTACCTGTTGTGATTGTTCCACGCCATTGAACACCCCTGGTTACCCAGCCAGGTCAAGATGTTGACCCCCTCCCACACAAAAAAAATAATGTGTGGGAAACCAGTAGACAGTGGCCCTCGGGGACCCTTACATTGTCCACCCCTGTTAATGACTTGAATCACACCTATTTGTCTGTCTCCGTTTTTGCAGCGTACATCGACACGTCAGACTGGGAGTTCCCTGACGTGTGTAAATATTACTTTGGGAAGTTTGGCCAGTGGTCCAGTCTGGTGTTTTCCATGGTGTCACTCATTGGTGCTATGGTGGTCTACTGGGTCCTAATGTCCAACTTCCTCTTCAACACGGGCAAATTCATCTACAGTAAGATCCTCTATAACTATAAACTCTATAAATTCATCTACAGTAAGTCATAACTATAAACTAAATACATTCGTGTACTGTAATTCATATTCTCAATTATACAAAATATAGCCTATAGTACAAATACTGTGATTTACAACAGAGTTTAGAGAACTATACAAACTTGACGTTATTTACGTTTTCAGAAGTAGAAAGGAACCGTCATTTAGTGTTTCACCAGTATTCACACACCAAAGGATTTCTGAAAAGTTATCTTGTTCACCTTGAACTGCTACTAATCTGTTTCCACCTTCTACAGACTATGCGCATAATGTCAGCATGTCAGATACAGAGTTTGGAACCAACGGGTCAGAAAGAGGTGAGACTCGTTTTTCATGTGTCATTTATGGGACCACCCATACGTAGAATGTATGCACACATGACTGTAAGTCGCTTTGGATAAAAGCGTCTGCTAAATGGCATATATATATATATATATATATATATATATATATATATATATATATATATCACTATCCAATCTCTGGTTCTCACCTCTCTCTCCCATAGCCTGCTCTGGTTCGCTCCTCTCTCTCCCATAGCCTGCTCTGGTTCGCTCCTCTCTCTCCCATAGCCTGCTCTGGTTCGCTCCTCTCTCTCTCCCATAGCCTGCTCTGGTTCGCTCCTCTCTCTCCCATAGCCTGCTCTGGTTCGCTCCTCTCTCTCCCATAGCCTGCTCTGGTTCGCTCCTCTCTCTCCCCCATAGCCTGCTCTGGTTCGCTCCTCTCTCTCTCCCCATAGCCTGCTCTGGTTCGCTCCTCTCTCTCTCCCCATAGCCTGCTCTGGTTCGCTCCTCTCTCTCCCCATAGCCTGCTCTGGTTCGCTCCTCTCTCTCCCCATAGCCTGCTCTGGTTCGCTCCTCTCTCTCCCCATAGCCTGCTCTGGTTCGCTCCTCTCTCTCCCCATAGCCTGCTCTGGTTCGCTCCTCTCTCTCCCCATAGCCTGCTCTGGTTCGCTCCTCTCTCTCCCCCATAGCCTGCTCTGGTTCGCTCCTCTCTCTCTCCCATAGCCTGCTCTGGTTCGCTCCTCTCTCTCTCCCATAGCCTGCTCTGGTTCGCTCCTCTCTCTCCCCATAGCCTGCTCTGGTTCGCTCCTCTCTCTCCCCATAGCCTGCTCTGGTTCGCTCCTCTCTCTCCCCATAGCCTGCTCTGGTTCGCTCCTCTCTCTCTCCCCATAGCCTGCTCTGGTTCGCTCCTCTCTCTCCCATAGCCTGCTCTGGTTCGCTCCTCTCTCTCCCCATAGCCTGCTCTGGTTCGCTCCTCTCTCTCCCTGCTCTGGTAGCCTGCTCTGGTTCGCTCCTCTCTCTCCCATAGCCTGCTCTGGTTCGCTCCTCTCTCTCCCATAGCCTGCTCTGGTTCGCTCCTCTCTCTCTCCCCATAGCCTGCTCTGGTTCGCTCCTCTCTCTCTCCCCATAGCCTGCTCTGGTTCGCTCCTCTCTCTCTCCCCATAGCCTGCTCTGGTTCTCTAGCCTGCTCTGGTTCTCTCCCCCATAGCCTGCTCTGGTTCGCTCCTCTCTCTCTCCCCATAGCCTGCTCTGGTTCGCTCCTCTCTCTCTCCCCATAGCCTGCTCTGGTTCGCTCCTCTGGCCTGCTCTGGTTCCTCCTCTCTCTCCCATAGCCTGCTCTGGTTCGCTCCTCTCTCTCCCATAGCCTGCTCTGGTTCGCTCCTCTCTCTCCCATAGCCTGCTCTGGTTCGCTCCTCTCTCTCCCATAGCCTGCTCTGGTTCGCTCCTCTCTCTCCCATAGCCTGCTCTGGTTCGCTCCTCTCTCTCCCATAGCCTGCTCTGGTTCGCTCCTCTCTCTCCCCCATAGCCTGCTCTGGTTCGCTCCTCTCTCTCTCCCCATAGCCTGCTCTGGTTCGCTCCTCTCTCTCTCCCCATAGCCTGCTCTGGTTCGCTCCTCTCTCTCCCATAGCCTGCTCTGGTTCGCTCCTCTCTCTCTCCCATAGCCTGCTCTGGTTCGCTCCTCTCTCTCTCCCCATAGCCTGCTCTGGTTCGCTCCTCTCTCTCTCCCATAGCCTGCTCTGGTTCGCTCCTCTCTCTCTCCCATAGCCTGCTCTGGTTCCTGCTCTGGTTCGCTCCTCTCTCTCCCCATAGCCTGCTCTGGTTCGCTCCTCTCTCTCTCCCATAGCCTGCTCTGGTTCGCTCCTCTCTCTCCCCATAGCCTGCTCTGGTTCGCTCCTCTCTCTCCCATAGCCTGCTCTGGTTCGCTCCTCTCTCTCCCATAGCCTGCTCTGGTTCGCTCCTCTCTCTCCCCCATAGCCTGCTCTGGTTCGCTCCTCTCTCTCTCCCCATAGCCTGCTCTGGTTCGCTCCTCTCTCTCCCCATAGCCTGCTCTGGTTCGCTCCTCTCTCTCCCCATAGCCTGCTCTGGTTCGCTCTCTCTCTCCCATAGCCTGCTCTGGTTCGCTCCTCTCTCTCCCATAGCCTGCTCTGGTTCGCTCCTCTCTCTCCCATAGCCTGCTCTGGTTCGCTCCTCTCTCTCCCCATAGCCTGCTCTGGTTCGCTCCTCTCTCTCTCCCCATAGCCTGCTCTGGTTCGCTCCTCTCTCTCCCATAGCCTGCTCTGGTTCGCTCCTCTCTCTCCCCATAGCCTGCTCTGGTACGCTCCTCTCTCTCCCCATAGCCTGCTCTGGTTCGCTCCTCTCTCTCTCCCATAGCCTGCTCTGGTTCGCTCCTCTCTCTCCCATAGCCTGCTCTGGTTCGCTCCTCTCTCTCTCCCATAGCCTGCTCTGGTTCGCTCCTCTCTCTCCCATAGCCTGCTCCTCTCTCCTCTCTCCCCCATAGCCTGCTCTGGTTCGCTCCTCTCTCTCTCCCCATAGCCTGCTCTGGTTCGCTCCTCTCTCTCCCCCATAGCCTGCTCTGGTTCGCTCCTCTCTCTCTCCCCATAGCCTGCTCTGGTTCGCTCCTCTCTCTCCCCATAGCCTGCTCTGGTGCTCCTCTCTCTCCCCATAGCCTGCTCTGGTTCTCCTCTCTCTCTCCCCCATAGCCTGCTCTGGTTCGCTCCTCTCTCTCCCCATAGCCTGCTCTGGTTCGCTCCTCTCTCTCCCATAGCCTGCTCTGGTTCGCTCCTCTCTCTCCCCATAGCCTGCTCTGGTTCTCTCTCCCATAGCTCCTCTCTCTCCCCCCATAGCCTGCTCTGGTTCGCTCCTCTCTCTCCCCATAGCCTGCTCTGGTTCTCCTCTCTCTCTCCCCATAGCCTGCTCTGGTTCGCTCCTCTCTCTCTCCCCATAGCCTGCTCTGGTTCGCTCCTCTCTCTCTCCCCATAGCCTGCTCTGGTTCGCTCCTCTCTCTCTCCCCATAGCCTGCTCTGGTTCGCTCCTCTCTCTCTCCCCATAGCCTGCTCTGGTTCGCTCCTCTCTCTCTCCCCATAGCCTGCTCTGGTTCGCTCCTCTCTCTCTCCCCATAGCCTGCTCTGGTTCGCTCCTCTCTCTCTCCCATAGCCTGCTCTGGTTCGCTCCTCTCTCTCCCCATAGCCTGCTCTGGTTCGCTCCTCTCTCTCCCCATAGCCTGCTCTGGTTCGCTCCTCTCTCTCTCCCATAGCCTGCTCTGGTTCGCTCCTCTCTCTCCCATAGCCTGCTCTGGTTCGCTCCTCTCTCTCCCATAGCCTGCTCTGGTTCGCTCCTCTCTCTCCCCATAGCCTGCTCTGGTTCTCCTCTCTCTCCCCATAGCTGCTCTGGTTCTCTCTCTCCCCCCATAGCCTGCTCTGGTTCGCTCCTCTCTCTCTCCCCATAGCCTGCTCTGGTTCGCTCCTCTCTCTCCCCATAGCCTGCTCTGGTTCGCTCCTCTCTCTCCCATAGCCTGCTCTGGTTCGCTCCTCTCTCTCCCATAGCCTGCTCTGGTTCGCTCCTCTCTCTCCCATAGCCTGCTCTGGTTCGCTCCTCTCTCTCCCATAGCCTGCTCTGGTTCGCTCCTCTCTCTCCCCTTAGCCTGCTCTGGTTCGCTCTCTCTCTCTCTCCCCATAGCCTGCTCTGGTTCGCTCCTCTCTCTCACCATAGACAATCATGTAAATGACTGCCGCACACAGTGTATACTTGCCAAACAAACAACTTTTCACTTTCGTTTTTGAATCTCCTACGCATCTGTCTAGGTGTTCCATCACGATACGTTCAGATGTGCAAAAGTGTTTTGTTCTATAGTCACTATCCTCTAGCCTGGTCCCAGATCTGATTGTGATTTTGCCAACCATTGGCAAACTAAACTCTGTCCTAAAATACTGCACCCTCGTCCTGTCCTAACTGCCTCCCCCAGTGATCTGCCCGTTCCCTAACACCCATCTGCCTCCCCCAGTGATCTGCCCGTTCCCCGACACGGGGGACCACAGAGGGAACTGCAGCAGCGGCATCAGCGGCCTCTACCTGAACACCAACAACTACGGCAACGACACGTCAGACACCGCCGTGTTCGACCGCTGGTGGAGCAAGACCAACACCATCCCATTCTACCTCATCATCCTGCTGCTACCGCTGCTCAACTTCCGCTCTGCTTCCTTCTTCGCCCGTTTCACCTTCCTGGGTAAGGACTGGAGGAACAGTGTTGCCAGTGTTTCTCAATCCTGGTCCCGGGGACACAAAGGGGTGCACATTTTAGTTTCCTCCCCCTAGCAGTACACACCTGACTCAAATAATCAACTCATCAAACCTTTTGAATAGAGGAATCCGGTGTATCACGGCAAAAACAAAGATGTCCCCGGGACCAGAATTAAGAGCTGGTCTATGCTAACTGAAGCTAAGTCCCAGTTTTTAAATTTATATTTCACCTTTATTTAACCAGGTAGGCTAGTTGAGAACAAGTTCTCAATTGCAACTGCGACCTGGCCAAGATAAAGCATAGCAGTGTGAACAGACAACACAGAGTTACACATGGAGTAAACAATTAACAAGTCAATAACACAGAGAAAAAAAGGGGTTCTTTTGCACTTTCCCTTTCATGGTTTAAAAGCATTGGTTGAGTGTAAGCATTAAAGGAGTGTTCAACCGTACACTTTGGGAGAAAGGTATAATTTCATTATTTATGTTTGTGAGGAGCTATTATGGATTTTCCAAGTTTTTTTTTGTGTGTTTTTTTTTCTCTTTATCGTTAATGAAAGCTCAGGTCAATGATATAACCTTTTTTGCTATGGCTAGTGAAAGTTGTAGTCGTTTTTGCTCATGGTTGTCAATGAGGCATGCAAACAATGGCTTGACTCTGAAAAAGCAGTCAGCTTTTTATTAAAGTGAACGGCTCTACCCGAGTCATTGTTTGGTGTCTCTGTTTTCTGGCTGCCTTGTATGACTTCTATTGCTTCATTGATCTCTATCGACCCCCCAGGCACCATATCTGTGGTCTACCTCATCATCCTGGTCACACTGAAGGCTATTCGTCTGGGCTTTCACCTGGAGTTCCACTGGTTAGAATCCACTCAGTTCTACGTTCCAGGTAAATTATTATGATGACTGGGATTGGATTGTTTATGAAAAAAAGGTGGCAAAGGTGATGGATGATGTAATTGTATACAGATAGGTGCCGATAATGATGAATCACGATGTTATTGTTTACGATGAGGTGGCCCAGTGATTTTTTTTCCACAACTTTGACCCCAAATTACCTTGGATATTGTCTGCACATTAAACAACAATGCTATCTTAATCAGTGTTTGCAGACAGTTGGTGCCTTTTCCTGTTCAATTTGAATGTCTGGGTAGATTGATACCTTAGGTTGCGATCAGGCCTTTACAAATCAATAGGATAACATGTCCAGTTAACTATGACAGACCCCTCCTTATTTGCTCTAAGTTAATTCATGCAACTAACTTAGTAACGTGTGTGTGTCCACCCCCCAGAATTCAGGCTGCTGTTCCCTCAGCTGACTGGTGTTCTCACCTTGGCCTTCTTCATCCACAACTGCATCATCACCTTGATGAAGAGCAACAAGCACCAGGAGAACAACGTGAGTTGGCCACGCTAGCGGTTGTGTCTCCATTACACCAGGAGAACAACGTGAGTTAGTTGGACTGGTGCCCACATACCTTACTTACCTCCTAAACCCCAACACTACCACCTGTTCACTGTGCACCTCTGACACTGGCCTCCTGAACCCCAACACTACCATCTGTTCACTGTGCTCCTCTGACACTGGCCTCCTCACCCTCCCTCGCACCAGGCTCTGCTCTATGGGAGACCAGGCTTTCAGCAGTGCAGCTCCCCAGCTCTGGACTGCCCTCCCTCTCCATGTCAGAACCTCACGCTCCATACACATATTCTAGTCCACACTAAAGACACAGGCTCTTCACACAGGCTCACCCAGATTCTCTGTTGACTCAGATTTTATCCTCCATCTAGTTCACTTTCCTGGATAGTCTGTCATTATGTTTAGTGTTCTTTTATATACTTATTTTTAATGGGATTTTCTAGCTTTTTATCCTGCTGATTTTCTTGTATGTTAAGTGACTTTTAGTGTTGTGAAAAGATCTTAAAATAACTTATTATTTTACATCTATGTCTGTAAATGAAAACAGTCTACAAATGCAATTTATTTCCAATGGGTGAACAAGACATGACTGTTAGCGACTATGAGCTAGTCCAATCAACTCATCAAAGTCCAAAGTTTAGCAAATTTAGCAGTGACGTGAACGCGCAGTAACCAAGTGGAGGACGGATGGTCTTGCTAGATGGGTTAACAGCCAATGTGACGTTGTGCATGCTGTTTGGAAGATGCACCCACACAGAGAGAGCTTTGCGATGCCTTACTGCTCTGTAGCGTTTGGTCTAACTGGGCCGTTAACTACTTATTTTCTCCAATTACATCAGTTTGAGACTGCTGGTGTTATGCATGACTAACCATTAACATTTGACCACACACATTTTTACCTTTTTTTAAAAACATTTTTTTGCTGAACAGGCAATTTTTTTAAACATTAGCATTAGTCACACAGTGTCAGTGTTTTTTGTTCTGAGAACTACTGTTGAGACAGAAAAGAAGTGGCTTGTCAGCGTTATGGAGTAGACTAATCTTATGTCCCAAATGGGACCCTATTCCCTACTGCACTTTTGACCAGAGCCCGGTGCACTTCCCATTGTTCTATTGTTAAGTCTGGCTGTGGTCTCTGTTTCCTGTTCCTTTTTTTTCCTTTTTCTCTTACCCACAACCCCCAGTATATTCAGTCTCTAGTCTCACTACCGTTACTGTTGGAAGCAAACTTTGGACACCTCACATGCTTGTCCTGCAGATTTTGAGCAATTCCTTTACCTGATAAAATAGACTACAATTGTCTCTTTTGCCAAGCTTTGAACTCTGAGTATGACTAAATATTAGCATAACCTGGTCACCAACAGTGCTGTGAAGAATAGTCTATTTGATTATGGTTTTGTTGCCCTTGAGCAAGGCACTTAACCCCTAACCTACTTTCCTCCTACGGCTGACCATGTGCTGCACCCAGCCTGTTGTGTGCGGGGGGTTGAACACTGTCAGCAGCAACAACAAAAAGTTTCCCTTATATAATGAAGTAATAAAGATGTAATTCAAATGTATTTATAAAGCCCATCTTACATCAGCTGATGTCACAAAGTGCTGTACAGAAACCCAGCCTAAAACCCCCAAACAGCAAGCAACTCAGGTGTAGAAACATATGTTCCATCTGTGGTGTCTATTGTGTTCTATCATGAAATGAACAGTGTTGTGTTGTCATTTCAGGTGCGGGACTTGTCTGTGGCCTACCTACTGGTTGGACTGACGTACCTATACGTGGGAGTGTTGATCTTTTCTGCGTTCCCCTCCCCTCCTCTGTCAAAAGACTGCATTGAACCAGTAAGGCTTTTCACTTCACTTTTGAAGAGAGAGGGTTTTATCATAAATGACAGGAACTGGACAACACAAGTAAAAGTTCTGAGACATGGAGGAGAGCAGAGTGGATCTTATTCCCCTCTTCTTTGACTTCACCTCTAGCAGTTATGTCTTAACTCATGTCTACGCTATATATACAAAAGTATGTGAACACCCCTTCAAATTAGTGGATTCGGCTATTTCAGCCACACCCGTTGCTGACCGGTATATCAAATCAAGCACATAGCCATGCAATCTCCATAGACAAACATTGACAGTAGAATGGCTCGTACTGAAGAGCTCAGTGACTTTCAATGTGGCACAGACGTTCAACATGGGCACTGTCAATTTCTGCGCTGCTGGAGTTGCCCCGGTCAAATATAAGTGCTGTAAGTGTCTCAATGCCAAGTGTCAGCTGGACTGGTGTAACGCTCTCTTCCATTGGACTCTGGAGCAGTGGAAATGCTTTCTCTGGAGTGATGTATCATGCTTCCTCATCTGACAGTCTGATGGACAAATCTGGGTTTGGCGGATGCCAGGAGAATGCTACCTGCCCGACTACACTGTGCCAACTGTAAAGTATAATGATCTGGGGCTGTTTTTTATGGTTCGGGCTACGTCCCTTAGTTCCAGTGAAGGGATATCTTAACGCTACACCATATGACATTCTATATGATTCTATGCTTCTAACTATGTGGCAACAATTTTGGGGCCATTCACTGTTTCAGCATGACAATGCCCCCATGCACAAAGCGAGGTCTATAGAGAAATGGTTTGTCGAGATCTGTGTGTAAGAACTTGACTGGCCTGCACAGAGCCCTGATCTCAACCCCATAAAACACCATTGGGATGAATTTGAACGCTGACTGTGAACCAGGCCTAACTGCCCAACATCAGTGCCTGTCCTCACTAATGCTCTTGTGGCTGAATGGAAGCAAGTCCCTGCAGCAATGTTCCAACATCTAGTGGAAAGCCTTCCCAGAAGAGTGGAAGATGTTATAGCATCAAAAGGGGGACCAACTCCATATTAGTGCCCCTGATTTTGGAATGAGATGTTTGACGAGCAGGTGTCCACACACACTATATGACTACAGGTATCTGAGTTGGCTCCAGGGTGGTTTCCCGTAGGTACAGATCTAGGATCAGCTTCCCCTCCCTCAATCCTAACCATAACCATCTAGTGGGGAAAATGCAAAGCTGGCCCAAGATCAGCGTCTAGGGGCAACTTCACCTTACTCCTTTTAAGTTTGGGGTTATGAAATGACAGTTGCCACCCTTCTGACATTCTGTCTTGTCTGTTTACTACAGAACTTCCTTGATAACTTCCCCAGCAGTGACGTGCTGGTGTTTGTGGCACGGACCTGTCTGCTTTTCCAGATGACCACTGTCTACCCCCTTCTGGGCTACCTGGTGCGTGTCCAGATGATGAGCCAGATCTTCGGCAAACACTACCCCAGGTAACAACTGCCCCCACTGGCCCTAGCCTAGTCCCACAGTGGACGAGAAACCCTAGATGACTCAACCCTGGAACCGGAGTTTAGAAACTCTAGAGAAAAAAAAAAAAACTGTACACCATTCTCAAGGAACACGTATTGTTTTAACACCAGAACTGCTCGGCTTCTCAGCCTCCAAGCACCTGTTAAAGATCCGGCTGTCGGGTGCAGTGTCCTTTAGCCTACGAATCAGGTGAACATACTGTTTTGTTATTAGAGGTGTGACATCCTGGCTATACTCGTGATCGTATCCGTAAACTGACAGTTGATGCTCGTGATCGTATCCGTGAACTGACAGTTGGTGATCGTATCCGTGAACTGACAGTTGGTGATCGTATCCGTGAACTGACAGTTGGTGATCGTATCCGTGAACTGACAGTTGGTGATCGTATCCGTGAACTGACAGTTGGTGATCGTATCCGTAAACTGACAGTTGGTGATCGTATCCGTAAACTGACAGTTGGTGATCGTATCCGTAAACTGACAGTTGGTGATCGTATCCGTAAACTGACAGTTGGTGATCGTATCCGTAAACTGACAGTTGGTGATCGTATCCGTAAACTGACAGTTGGTGATCGTATCCGTAAACTGACAGTTGGTGATCGTATCCGTAAACTGACAGTTGGTGATCGTATCCGTAAACTGACAGTTGGTGATCGTATCCGTAAACTGACAGTTGGTGATCGTATCCGTAAACTGACAGTTGGTGATCGTATCCGTAAACTGACAGTTGGTGATCGTATCCGTAAACTGACAGTTGGTGATCGTATCCGTAAACTGACAGTTGGTGATCGTATCCGTAAACTGACAGTTGGTGATCGTATCCGTAAACTGACAGTTGGTGATCGTATCCGTAAACTGACAGTTGGTGATCGTATCCGTAAACTGACAGTTGGTGATCGTATCCGTAAACTGACAGTTGGTGATCGTATCCGTAAACTGACAGTTGGTGATCGTATCCGTAAACTGACAGTTGGTGATCGTATCCGTAAACTGACAGTTGGTGATCGTATCCGTAAACTGACAGTTGGTGATCGTATCCGTAAACTGACAGTTGGTGATCGTATCCGTAAACTGACAGTTGGTGATCGTATCCGTAAACTGACAGTTGGTGATCGTATCCGTAAACTGACAGTTGGTGATCGTATCCGTAAACTGACAGTTGGTGATGTAGATGTTGACAAAATACCAATGTCCCTGCAGGTTTATAGAACAAAACAGCTGCAGATTAGTAGCAGCGCACGGAGAGGTGTGTCTGTTTATTGTCCTCAGCAGGCAGACATGTTTGTGGTCAGAATGCTCATCAGCGGTTCTTCTTTCCCCACTCTCACTTTGCTTGCTAGATATTATTCACATTGATGGCTTGCTAGCAAACGTCCTCACCTATGGATGTATCATAGGGGGACGACGACACTCAGTTGGCAGCAGTAGTTGCTTTCTTTGTTCAATATCCTTCATCATTATTACGCTGTTCTAAATTCAATCACCTTCACCCGCCTCATCTTCATCATTAAGTTCACTAAAATGTAATTGTAAAGCCATGTGCACAATTACCAGTTTCTATCAGCCATTCATCTATTGACAGCATTCATTCAGCGAGGAGAGAGACATTCGTGTCTGGGTACCAGCACCCAGCTGCCTGTTTTTTGTCTTGGCACCTTAATAGGGATGTAATGGTTAATCAATATGCCTGATTTTTAATATGACTGCATCGGTCAGAATCTATTCAAACGTTATGAATCGCTGATTCACTCAAATGTTTTTTGCTGATATTTCCTTAAAAAGGTATTTTCCTATTTTCTGTGACGTCTTCTACTTCAGTGATGAACTAAGCATGTAACTGTGTTCAGTCATTGATCTACAAGTCATTTTGTGCTGAACAACCCCAGGTAATATCAGTAGCCTCGTCAAACTGCTGCACTGTGCCCAGCTTCGTGCTGACCAGACTGAGGTAATATCCGTAGCCTAGTCAAACTGCTGCACTGTGCCCAGCTTCGTGCTGAACAACCCCAGGTAATATCAGTGGCCTCGTCAAACTGCTGCACTGTGCCCAGCTTCGTGCTGACCAGACTGAGGTAATATCCGTAGCCTAGTCAAACTGCTGCACTGTGCCCAGCTTCATGCTGACCAGACTGAGGTAATATCAGTAGCCTAGTCAAACTGCTGCACTGTGCCCAGCTTCGTGCTGACAAGACTTGAGGTAATATCCGTAGCCTAGTCAAACTGCTGCACTGTGCCCAGCTTCGTGCTGACAAGACTTGAGGTAATATCCGTAGCCTAGTCAAACTGCTGCACTGTGCCCAGCTTCGCGCTGACCAGACTGGTAATATCAGTGGCCTCGTAAAACTGCTGCACTGTGCCCAGCTTCGTGCTGAACAACCCCAGGTAATATCAGTAGCCTCGTCAAACTGCTGCACTGTGCCCAGCTTCGTGCTGACCAGACTGAGGTAATATCAGTAGCCTAGTCAAACTGCTGCACTGTGCCCAGCTTCGTGCTGACCAACGGCCTGTTCTGATCTTGAAATTCTGCACAGCACCTTCAGCTTTCAAATGCTAAAATGGCTTGTGGGAGATTAGGCTTTATTAGTTGACTGACAAACTATGTAATTTGCTATAGGTTATTATCTATGTGCTGTTAAATTGTGTTTTACCATAATAAAATTAAGTTACTGGAGACCACTCATCTGGCTTCTTGCTGAACTGGCTTACAGTAGATTTTTATTTTGTTTGTTCAGGTTCACCATCGGTAATAGTTTTGATAGTTTTGCTTTAAACGATCAGTATTTTTATGGTCATTTTTTAGATATACAGGATCAAGTTTAAAAACATGTTTTATTTATTTTAATTTTATGTCATAACGAAGACCGCAATCATTTTGTGAAGCGGACTGACTGCATGGCCAAAGCAGGAGGAGAAAAAATAAGCTCACTGAACTTCCAAATGGTGAAAACCTTCCTAGTATTGAGTTGCACCCTTCCTTGCCCTCAGAACAGCCTCAATTCATCGGGGCATGAACTCTACAAGGTGTTGAAAGCATTCGACAGGGATGCTTGCCCATGTTGACTCCAATTTTTCCCACAGTTGGGTGAAGTTGGCTGGATGTCCTTTGGGTGGTGGACCATTCTTGATACACATGGAAAACTGTTGAGTGTGAAAAACAGTGTTTAATTTACTGATGTCTGAGTGGACTTTCAGCAGTTTCTGGAGTCATCACCTTAGCTGCCTTGTCTTCTCCAGACACGCTTTTTTTCCAGATGCCCCAAACAATTGGAAAGGGGATTCATCAGAGAAAATGACTTTGCCCCAGTCCTCAGCAGTACAATCCCTGTACCTTTTGCAGAATATCAGTCTGTCCCTGATTGTTTTTCCTGGAGAGAAGTGGCTTCTTTGCTACCCTTCTTGACACCAGGCCATCCTCAAAGTCTTCGCCTCACTGTGCGTGCAGATGCACTCACACCTGCCTGCTGCCATTCCTGAGCAAGCTCTGTACTGGTGGTGCCCCGATCCCACAGCCGAATCAACTTTAGGAGACTGTCCTGGCGCTTGCTGGACTTTATTGGGCGCCCTGAAGCCTTCTTCACAACAATTGAACCGCTCTCCTTGAAGTTCTTGATGATCTGATAAATGGTTGATTTAGGTGCAATCTTACTGGCAGCAATATGAAGCCTATGAAGCCCTTTTTGTGCAAAGCAATGATGACTGCACGTGTTTCCGTGCAGGTAAACATGGTTGACAGAGGAAGAACAATGATTCCAAGCACCACCCTCCTTTTTGACGCTTCCAGTCTGTTATTTGAACTCAATCAGCATGATGGAGTGATCTCCAGCCTTGTCCTCGTCAACACTCACACCTGTGTTAACGAGAGAAACACTGACATGATGTAAGCTGGTCCTTTTGTGGCAGGGCTGAAATGCAGTGGACATGTTTTTGGGAGGATTCTGTTAATTTGCATGGCAAAGAGGGACGTTTGTAATTAATTGCAATTCATCTGATCACTCTTCATAACATTCTGGAGTATATGCAAATTGCTATCATACAAACTGAGGCAGCAGACTTTGAAAATGCATATTTGTGTCGTTCTCAACTTTTGGCCGCGACTGTACATACATCATTTAGACGGACAAATTCAGCTCCAGTTCAGAGAGGCCCACCTCGTGAGCTCATCAGCAGCAGATTTGAATTTAGAATGGTAAATGTGTTTTAAAGATGCACATTCCTACCCCTTAAGATAGGAAGAGGTGTGTGTGTGTGTGTGTGTGTGTGTGAGGGGGAAAATAAATGTAAATAGGCTCTAAATACTTTGCTCAGCTGTCAGAATTTTTACAACACAATGTAAAATAAAACGATATATAGGAAAATTGCTTTCAAAATCGCAGATTTATTTTAATTACAACATCTATTGGCATGGGGCATTGGCCTATGGCAGTTCTAGTGTGAAAAGGTGATGTTAGTTGCAGTTTTTACCCCAGCTTATGTACCCCTCATTGGAAGGGGGGCCAGTCTTGTGTGTGAAGCTTTTTTGATGGTTAAAACGAGCTTTCTACAAAATGTTACAATTCTTAATGTCTTTATCCCCTAGTTTCTTCCACGTTTTCACTCTGAACATTTTCATCGTTGGCACTGGTGTCTGCATGGCTAAGTATTACCCCAACATTGGCTCCATTATAAGGTAAGATGGCTGCTGAGATAGTTAAATGAGAGATTATGATGTTTGTAGATAAAGGTATTCCTTGCAAATGGAAAATAAAAATACATTGAAATTATCCTTCAAATTTCCCCATTGACATTAATGCACGATTTGACACTATATAACATTTTATTTTCACACACGTTTAGCCCAGTCTCACAGTAAAGTAACACTCCCTCTTTGAATTCACCCTCTTTTGCTCAGTCCATATAGATCTGTTCTCTCTGTTTCTCCTCCCAGGTACTCGGGGGCGACGTGTGGCCTGGCCCTGGTCTTTGTCTTCCCCTCTCTAGTCCACATGATCTCCCAGAAGCGTAGAGGGGAGCTCAGCTGGCCCTCGGCCATCTTCCACAGCCTCCTCATTGTCCTGGGCGTGGCCAATGTGGCAGGACAGTTCTTCATGTAGTTATGCCACTACTTGGTTGGTCTGTCCCTCAATGAAGCTGGGTTGTGTTCATTAGTCACCAAACGGAAGAAAATGGACAGAAACAGGGAGGTGGGACTAATTTTTGTTTTCTGATGAGTGCCCTGATTACGACCCGGCACAAGCCTTTTGTATACATTGTGTACGGACGGTTCAGAGAGATGCAGGAGACGGCATCCAACTGTCATGGTCTGGTTTGCACAGGGAGCAGTCTCTGGGGAATTCAAGCGAATGTCTTTGTCTTTCTACTTTAACTGCACGTTCTCTTCTTTCAGTGGGATTTTGATGTCCATTTAGATTGCTTCTTTGGAAATGTACATTAGTTTTGCTCCCTCCACAAACATGCTAATCATTCTGACTTTTTATTAAGGGCATTGATTTTCACCTCAGAACTATCCTCCTTCAACATGATGGTGCAGAAATGTTTTAGGTTATTTTATGTTGATTAAAAAAAAAAATGGTAGTTCAGTAGGACTGAGCTAGCCTTGCACAGCCTTGTTCACATGTACTGTTCTGATAACTAATCTTGTTATTTCCTCATTTTTAGGTTGATTTATTTTGGGGTTTCCATTGTAGTTTGAACAATTTAAGCACTGTTCTTCTCATCCGTGTAAAATACACTCATATTTAATTTTTTGGTTTAAATGCAATTCATATGTAGAACATAGAAAGCAACTCAATTTAATAAGTTGATTATAAATAATGTTTGTGTAGCTTGCGTCAAAGTAGAACAGTGCAATGGCAAGAAGTCTGTGGGAGAGTTGTCAATAGATAATCATGTGGTCAGACTTTCTGTAGCATAATTCCCCAGAGTTAAGCATTTGACTGACAAATGTTACTGAATGATTACCTTAAACGTGTTCCCCTCCCTCCTATTCTCCCCCTTCTGTTTGAACACTATACGTTTTATTCTGGGGAAAATGCACAAATCATGTCCTGTATTCAGTCTTTTTTGAGGGGAAATCTGGATGGAATTATTTGATGTGTAAAAGCAGGGAAGCAATTTGTGGTGACTGTTAGGCCTTTTGAATTGTCTTGGCCCCTTGTGGATATTTGGGGGGGGGGGGGGTACATTTGTTCACTGGTTCTTAAAGGGAAATGCCACTCAAACTATTTTCACGTTTGTTTCATTAGTCCACTGTCGATACGGTCCAATAATGTTTCGCATGTCAGCAATCAAGTTTTAAAATACAACTTTCAAAATCATTTGTATGTCTTCTTATCGCATCATACTTTGACACTTTCTGTATTTTTGAAGTTCTATATCTTAAACTTAATTGCTGACGTAAAACATTTTGGGACCATGTCAACAGTGAACTAATGAAACAAATACGAACGAAAATAGCTTGAGTGGTATTATTCCTTAAATGTATTACATTGTTATTGTAAGGTAAAGTTGCCCTGAGATGCTGATCTTGGGTCAGTTTTGTAATTTCCCCACTAGGATTTGGAAAGCTAATCCTAGTGTAAACCTCAATGTTCATCTGCCATTTGACAGAATGATGCCATAGTCATTTTGGAGCACCAACCGTATACTTGAACAAATGGAAGCTAACTCTTTTGTTGGTTATTGCTACATACGGTTCTTCACTCTTAATTCTTCAGAGAAACTGCACCTTAATGTTATCGGATGGATAAAGGGATTATGTACGTTCACTAAAATGTTGCTTGTCATACGAAACCGTTATGGTGTTTTTAATGGCAATTCACAGGGAGGTGTGTGTGGGGTTGTCTGAAATTACAGAATGAAGAGAGCAATGATAAGTAATTCAAATACGATCAGGATATAGTAAAACAATATTACAATGAAGTAAAACTGCTATTGGAATAATTTATAACCAATGATGGTTATGAATGCACCATTGATTTACAAAGGAAAACGGCAACTAAAGGTCCACAAAGGAGCAGACTTATAGAAACAGGCCAAATAACGAAGCCAGTCTTAGCATACAAGCTAGCAATTATGTCTCCATATTAACATAGAAGTTGGAGCTAAATAACTAGTGGAGAAATGTACATAAGCACATGGACAGAGTATTCACCGTAAAGCACATGAAAATAATACCTCACTGTAAAATACTTTGCGTGTCCGCAGTTAAAACAAGGTAACTGTATACATGTGCTCTATAGAGCTCGCCAGCTTGTAGTCCTAAAAGCGTAAGTGAGTTACTTCTGGTTCGTTTGGCCATTCCTATCCGAATAAACACCGAAAAATAAGGTCTGAGGTTAACATCGGTTTAGGAGATCTTATATGTATTCTATGAGAAGTCAGTTAACATGCCCTTTATGAATTATGAAGCTTCAGTGCTTTTTTAAAAATGACATAAATGCTTAAATTATTTACATAAGTATTCAGACCCTTTGCTATGAGACTCAAAATTGAGCTCCGTTGCATCCTGTTTCCATTGATCATCCTTGACGTTTCTACAATTTGACCTGTGGTAAATTAAATTGATTGGACACGATTTGGAAAGGCACACACACCTGTCTATATAAGGTCCCACAGTTGACAGTGCATGTCAGAGCATAAACCAAGCCATGAGGTCGAAGAAATTAGGAGAACCTTCCAGAAGGATAACCATCTCTGCAGCCTTCCACCACTCAGGCCTTTATGGTAGAGTGGCCAGATGGAAGCCACTCCTCAGTAAAAGGCACATGACAGCCAGCTTGGATTTTGCCAAAAGGCACCTAAAGGATTAAGGCTATGAGAAACCAGATTCTCTTGTCTGATGAAACCAAGAATGAACTCTTGCCTGAATGCCAAGCGTCATGTCTGGAAGAAACCCTACGGTGAAGCGTGGTGGCAGCATAATGCTGTGGGGTTGCTTTTCAGCGGCAGGGACTGGGAGACTAGTCAGGATCGAGGGGAAAGATGAACGTGCAGAGATCCTTGATGAAAACCTGCTCCAGAGCGCTCAGGACCTCAGACTGAGGTGAAGGTTCACCTTCCAAAAGGACAACGACTTTATTTTATTCTTTTTATTTTACCTTTTATTTAACCAGGTAGGCCAGTTGAGAACAAGTTATCATTTACAACTGCGACCTGGCTAAGATAGAGCAAAGCAGTGCGGCAAAAATATACGTACAGTCAACACAGAAGAAAAAAAGAAAACATCTATATACAGTTTGTGCAAATGTAGAAGAGTAGGGAGGTAAGGCAATAAATAGGCGAAATAATTGCAATTAGCATCAACACTGGAGTGATAGATGTGCAAGTAGAGATACTGGGGTGCAAAAGAGCCAGATGGTAAGTAATGTGGGGATGAGGTAGTTGGGTGTGCTATTTACAGATTGGCTGTGTACAGGTACAGTGATTGGTAAGCTGCCCTGACAGCTGATGCTTATTAAAGTTAGAGAGGGAGATAAGAATCTAGCTTCAGTGATTAAAAAAAAAAAATGTTGCAGTTCGTTTCAGTCATTGGCAGCAGAGAACTGGAAGAAAAGGCGTGAAATATTATTATTAAAAATAATGGGGTGCAAAGGAGCAAAATAAATAAATACAGTTGGGAAAGAGGTAGTTGTTTGGGCTAAATTATAGGTGGGCTATGTACAGGTGCAGTAATCTGTGAGCTGCTCTGACGGTGCTTAAAGCTAGTGAGGGAGATAAGTGTTTCCAGTTTCAGAGATTTTTGTAGTTCGTTCCAGTCATTGGCAGCAGAGAACTGGAAGGAGAGGCGGCCAAAGAAAGAATTGGTTTTGGGGATGACTAGAGAGATATACCTGTTGGAGCGTGTGCTACAGGTGGGAGATGCTATGGTGACCAGCGAGCTGAGATAAGGGGGGACTTTACCTAGCAGGGTCTTGTAGATGACATGGAGCCAGTGAGTTTGGCGACGAGTATGAAGCGAGGGCCAGCCAACGAGAGCGCACAGGTCGCAATGGGCTGCATCCAATTTGTTGAGTAGGGTATTGGAGGCTATTTTGTAAATGACATCGCCAAAGTCGAGGATTGGTAGGATGGTCAGTTTTACAAGGGTATGTTTGGCAGCATGAGTGAAGGATGCTTTGTTGCGAAATAGGAAGCCAATTCTAGATTTAACTTTGGATTGGAGATGTTTGATATGGGTCTGGAAGGAGAGTTTACAGTCTAACCAGACACCTAAGTATTTGTAGTTGTCCACGCATTCTAAGTCAGAGCCGTCCAGAGTATTGATGTTGGACAGGCGGGTAGGTGCAGGTAGCGATCGGTTGAAGAGCATGCATTTAGTTTTACTTGTATTTAAGAGCAATTGGAGGCCACGGAAGGAGAGTTGTATGGCATTGAAGCTTGCCTGGAGGGTTGATAACACAGTGTCCAAGAAGGGCCGGAAGTATACAGAATGGTGTCGTCTGCGTAGAGGTGGATCAGAGACTCACCAGCAGCAAGAGCGGCCTCATTGATGTATACAGAGAAGAGTCGGTCCAAGAATTGAACCCTGTGGCACTCCCATAGACTGCTAGAGGTCCGGACAACAGGCCCTCCGATTTGACACACTGAACTCTGCCTGAGAAGTAGATGGTGAACCAGGCGAGGCAGTCATTTGAGAAGCCACGGCTGTTGAGTCTGCCGATAAGAATGTGGTGATTGACAGTCGGAAGCCTTGGCCAGGTCGATGAAGACTGCTGTACAGTACTGTCTTATCAATGGCGGTTATATCGTTTAGGACCTTGAGTGTGGCTGAGGTGCACCCGTGACCAGCTCGGAAGCCAGATTGCATAGTGGAGAAGGTATGGTAGGATTTGAAATGATCGGTTATCTGTTTGATAACTTGGCTTTTTAGGATTTTAGAAGGGCAGGGCAGGATGGTTATAGATCTATAACAGTTTGGGTCTAGTGTCTCCCCCTTTTGAAGAGGGGGATGACTGCGGCAGCTTTCCAATCTTTGGGGATCTCCGATGATATGAAAGAGGTTGAATAGGCTAGTAATAGGGGTTGCAACAATTTCGGCAGAATTTTAGAAAGGGAGGGTCCAGATTGTCTTGCCCAGCTGATTTGTAGGGATCCAGACTTTGCAGCTCTTTCAGAACATCAGCTGGATTTGGGTGAAGGAGAGGCGGGGGTGGGGGCTGAGGTAGGGGTAGCCGAGTGGAAAGCATGGCCAGCCATAGAAAAATGCTTATTGAAATTATCGGTGGTGACAGTGTTTCCTATCCTCAGTGTAGTGGGCAGCTGGGAGGAGGTGTCCTTATTTTCCATGGACATTAGTGTCTCAAAACCTTTTGGAGTTGGTGCTACAGGAAGCAAATTTGTTTGAAAAAGCTAGCCTTTGCTTTCCTAACTGACTGGGGGCTGAAGGGGGTCTATAACAAGCCGCAATGGCGAGTCTTGTTTCTGGAAAGGTGTATTTTTAAAAGTAGAAGCTTTAATTGTTTGGGCACAGACCTGGATAGTATGACAGAACTTTGAAGGCTAACTCTGCCCCCTTTGGCAGTTCTGTCTTGTTGGAAACTGTTAGTTAGGGATCGAAATTTCTGGATTTTTGGCCTTCCTAAGCCAGGATTCAGACACGGCTAGGACGTCCGGGTTGGCGAAGTGTGCTAAAGCAGTGAATAAAGCAAACTTAGGGATGAGGCTTTTAATATGCATGCAACCAAGGCTTTTTTTTTACGGTTTCAGCCGTCAACAAATGAGAGCGCGTGGGGAATGGGAGTGATGCTGGGGGCTGCAGGGCCTGGGTTAACCTCTGCATCAACAGAGGAGGAGTAGGATAAGGGTACGGCTAATGGCTATAAGAACTGGTCAGCTAGTGCGTTCAGAACAGAGAGTAAAAGGAGCAGATTTCTGGGCGTGGAAGAATAGATTCTAGGCATAATGTACAGACTGGTATGGTAGGATGAGAGTACAGTGGAGGTAAACCTAGACAGACGATGCGAGAGGTTCCGTCTCTAGAGGCACCAGTTAAACCAGGTGAGGTCACTGCATGTGTGAGGGGTGGAACAAAAGGGCTAGCTAAGGCATATTGAGCCAGGCTGGAGGCGCTACTGTGAAATAAGACAAATCGCTAACCAAAACTGCAATAGACGAGGCATATTGACATTAGGGAGAGGCATGTGTAGCCGAGAGATCATAGGGTCCAGTGAGTAGCTAGGCGAGCTGGAGACACGGCGATTCAGACAGCTAGCAGGCTGGGGCTAGCAGATGGCACACAGCCGGGACAAGTCTCTGAATGTCTGAGTGGCTCAGCCAGAGCACGGACTTCAATCCGAACATCTCAGGAGAGACCTGAAAATAGCTGTGCAGCAAAGCTCCCCCATCCACCCTGAAAGAGCATGAGAATCTGCAGAGAGGAATGGGAGAAACTCCCCAAATCCATGTGTGCAAAGCTTGTAGCATCATACCCAACGAAGACTCATGGCTGTAATCGCTGCCAAAGGTTCTTCAACAAAGTACTGAGTAAAGCATATGAATACTTATGTAAAATGTGATAAAAAAATATATTTGCAGAAATTTCAAACCTGTTTTTGTTTTTTCATTATGGGGTATTGTGTTTATTTATTAAGTAAGGCTAACTTAACAAAATATGGAAAAAGTCAAGGTGTCTGAATACTTTCCGAATGCACTGTTTAAGCAATTACTGGGCATGATGCCATCACCTGCAAATCAAATGGAAACATTTGGAAAAGGGGCGCTCTTGAATGGTAAGGAAAAAGCAACTGACTGTAGGAGTGAAGGTGCATCGGCGACAGCTGAAAGTTAGACACTAATGTGATTTTCCAACAGCAAGGCTCAGATCAACATGGCAGTGTTGCCATAGTCTATAAAAGGTGTTCTTTATGTCGAAATAAAGATTGCTTCAACCCCCATATAACACACTCAAATTGAAATTGTGTGTACATTGTACAATCACATCAGTGAGAGCATCAAATAGTACATTTGTATATATCCACTGTTCATTCCTGTTTCAGTCATGTCTTTGGTCACACTGGTGTGGGTCAAACAAAAACACCCTAATGATTGGTTGGCAATAAAGCTTCCCACAATGCAGCTGCAGAAACTTGCTGTCCACTGCAGCGGCGATACTGGATATTATGGGCTTGTTCAACATTGCAGGTGACTGCCGACTGACTGATCTACAAAGAACCTTGCATTGTAAAAAAACAAGTCATTTATTATTTGTAAATCAGTCAGTCAGTCACAATTTACATAGGATACATCAGAGTTCTGATCTTCTCGAACACAGCTAATGACAAGATACTTGTCTACACCCTCAATGGGATTTGTTGTCCACAGAGCAGAACGGTGGGCTATCAAGCTCCTACCTATGGGGCGGCAGGGTAGCCTAGTGGTTAGAGCGTTGGACTAGTAACCTGAAGGTTACAAGTTCAAATCCCCGAGCTGACAAGGTACAAATCTGTCGTTCTGCCCCTGAACAGGCAGTTAACCCACTGTTCCTAGGCCGTCATTGAAAATAAGAATTTGTTCTTCACTGGCTTGCCTGGTTAAATAAAGGTTAAAAAAACAAATATTCCTCTTTGGATTGATGGATACATGTCGTTATTTGATGAGGGATGTTGATTCAATAGAGAGTAAGACACTATGCTAGAATATGCATAGACCGTCTTGAAATTAACAGAGACAACGCCGTTAGTGTTTTTTCTCCAAGTTGCCAGGATGTCATCCTATTTTTCCAACTTAATTGAGGAAAATAATAACAATCCGAAATGTATTATTGATACTGTCGCAAAGCTAACTAAAAAGCAGCATTCCCCAAGAGAGGGATGCCTTTCACTTCAGCAGTAATAAATTTATGAACTTCTTTGAGGAAAATATAATGATTATTAGAAAGCAAATTATGGACTCCTCTTTAAATCTGCGTATTCCTTCAAAGCTCAGTTGTCCTGAGTCTGCACAACTCTGCACAACTCTCCCAGGACCTAGGATCAATCGAGACACTCAAGTGTGTTAGTACGATATCTCTTGATACAATGATGAAAATAATCATGGCCTCTAAAGATTCAAGCTGCATACTGGACCCTATTCCAACTAAACTACTGAAAGAGCTGCTTCCTGTGCTTGGCCCTCCTATGTTGAACATAATAAACGGCTCTCTATCCGCCGGATGTGTACCAAACTCACTAAAAGTGGCAGTAATAAAGCCCCTCTTGAAAAAACCAAAACCTTGACCCAGAAAATATAAAAAACTAAAAATCGGCCAATATCGAATCCTCCATCCCTCTCAAATATTTTAGAAAAGGCTGTTGCGCAGCAACTCACTGTCTTCCTGAAGACAATGTATACAAAATGCTTCAGTCTGGTTTTAGACCCCATCATAGCGCTGAGACTGCACTTGTGAAGGTGGTAAATGACATTTTAATGGCATCAGACTGAGGCTTTGCATCTGTCCTCATGCTCCTAGACCTTAGTGCTGCTTTTGATACCATCGATCACCACATTCTTTTGGAGAGATTGGAAACCCAAATTAAGATCCAGTACCACCTCCGATTTCATTGTGTGGGACAATAATGTTTTAGCCTCCACCTGAAATAAGCTATATTAAGGACAGAGCCCTCCACACAACCTCTACAATCAGTCTTGTGAGAGAGAAAGAGCTTTGGGGACAGTTTTGTAAGTAAGTTCTGTCTCCTATGACTGCTGGGTGAATCACTGAAGAAGAAAAAAGGCCACAGTAAACATGTCCCCCATGAATGATGCAGCACCTCCCTTGGGCCAATCAGTGTCATTTTATAAATGCCAGATCTCTATGACAAGAAGCACCATTCCCCCAAGTTTCGTCGAAATGCGTGCCAGTGGTGTCCGAGATATCGCATGGGTTAGCTAGACACACATCCCTGAGCATGTGTGCCAGATTTCAGCACTCAGTCAAGTAGATCAAGAGATATAAACATGTGCCAGTTATAGTGCCACCATGTGGTCGATATGAATGCTCTTACATATGTTGAGTCTTGACAGTGTTTGCAATGTGTACCAATACAAATATTCTTGACTGAGTTTTATGCATATGTGCCAGACCACACCTGCATGAATGTTTCTTGGTCAATAGCAGCTATGTTGTTTTAGGTAGTAGTCTGGAAAATATTGCGTTGAGACCTTTGTCCATAGACGCCACAAAGTTTTGTGCAAATCATTTTTTCGTTTGACACGTTTCTCACAAAATTCTTATTTGTTCCTTGTGAGAGAGGGACCTATGTACCAAATTTCATTACTTTAAGTCAAAATGGACTGACTTTTTAATTGTATTTTCACTTGTTATAGCACCACCATCTGGCCAATCAGTGTAATTTTGTAAACGACTGCTCTCTGTGGCAAGACGCAGCATTCACCCAAGTTTGGTCAAAATCGTGCCAGTGGTGTCCGAGATATCGCGTGTGACTAAAGGACGGATGGAGACAGATACACAGTCCCCTCCCCAATTTCATCGTGGGGGGAAAATGAAGGTTACATGCACTATGATTTGGTACTTACTGTTGCATTAACATGTACAATGTTTTATCGTAAAGAAACATGCGCCAAGGGGGAATTGCGCTGATGCATTGAAGTTCATTGAATAATTATTATTCATGCTTGGCAGAGAAATGCACAAGGCGAGTAGAACAGAGACCGTGCATAAAGTAGAGATTCCCGCCCATGCAGGGAAGAAGAAATGCACAAGGCGAGTAGAACAGAGACCGTGCATAAAGTAGAGAATCCCGCCCATGCACAGAAGGAGAAATGCACAAGGCGAGTAGAACAGAGACCGTGCATAAAGTAGAGATTCCCACCCATGCAGGGAAGAAGAAATGCACAAGGCGAGTAGAACAGAGACCGTGCATAAAGTAGAGATTCCCACCCATGCAGGGAAGAAGAAATGCACAAGGCGAGTAGAACAGAGACCGTGCATAAAGTAGAGATTCCCACCCATGCAGGGAAGAAGAAATGCACAAGGCGAGTAGAACAGAGACCGTGCATAAAGTAGAGATTCCCACCCATGCACACACATTTTGCTGGCGGGAAGAACGGTCCAGAAAAGTCTCATCTGCAACCTCTTCCTTTTTTAAAATAGTTTATTAAAATTGCTAGAGTGTTATGACTTCTTGTTTTAGGAATGTGTGGGTGATACATTTAGTAGAACCAATTAATGTATGCTGCATTCACACAGGCAGCCCAATTCTGATCTTTTGCCCATTATTGGCAAAATATCTGATCTTAATGGTCTGAAAAACAGTGGCAGATAGGATTTCAGCTGCCTGTGTAAACGCAGCCGTAGACTCCCCAAAGCGGAATCAGTTATTGTTTCTTTGCAGGTAATGTATTATGTTCATAATGTACTTTTAGAAAACAAAAACTGCAACATGAAATTAATCTCTTTGTCATGTGTTTTGTCAGACTCCTATAGGGGTATAATCCAAACCCCGATTCATTAGTTAGCCAGCTAACTTTGATAAACAACCAGACGTAACTATTGATTTTCCAGTTCATAAAAGCGAAACCTAGATGTGTTTTTGGTTGTTGAGTCAATTACACTATGCCCATCTTTAAAAAAAAAAAATCTGAATATTTAAGCAAGTTAGCTAGCCAACTCATTGAGCGTGCTTTTTGTAGTACTAGCATACTCCTCAGGTCAGCATTGATGGTGCTGTTTGTAGTACTAGCATACTCCTCAGGTCAGCATTGATGGTGCTGTTTGTAGTACGAGCATACTCCTCAGGTCAGCATTGATGGTGCTGTTTGTAGTACTAGCATACTCCTCGGCTCAGCATTGATGGTGCTGTTTGTAGTACTAGCATACTCCTCAGGTCAGCATTGATGGTGCTGTTTGTAGTACTAGCATACTCCTCGGCTCAGCATTGAAACAAACCAGACAGTTGCAATAAAAAGTGCAGAATTTATTCAAGTGATTCGTCCCCAAACAGGCGACTGTTGTTTGTTGTCGCTGTCAAATGTGCCTTTACAATACTGGCCACCTGGTACTTGTCTATGAATACATTAGCAGAAATGATATTACAGGCCTGTTCATATTGTACATGTGGGATAGAGGAGGTCTAGATATAATAGAAAGTCAGTGGCTTGACAGTTGGCACTGGGGGGATAAGAGTCAACACGGATGTGAAACTTTCTGAACATTGCAGATAGAAATAGAATTACTTGAACGGACACGATTTCCTAGTATGAAGTTAACCGATGTTCCTCCTTGATTAAAAAAAAGAAGGTTATTCTATTATTGTTCTTGTCTACATGAGACATCGTAATCGGTTCTAAACATTACACTTCTATCTGAACATCCTGTAAATCGTCCTGAGAAAAAAAAAAGCTATGTTGTTTATCTAACCATAACGTGAGCCTCTCGTAGAAACACTTTGTTCCACAGAGATCCGTCTCATGCCTGAAGGTTGTGTCTTAATATTCTAAAGTGGCTTCCTTCCTTGTCTCTTTCCCTCCTTGACTACTGTCCATAGACTTTAAAAGCTACTGACAGGTGAAACCACTTGGTCTCGATCATTCACCTGTTGAGACCTTTCTGACCAGTGGTCATGAAGGAAGGAGATTAGGAAAGGAGTCTGTTTTAGACTATTGGGACATGACCCTCTTGTTTCAGGTAAAGAGGTCTGCATAGTCCACACCACTAGGCTTCTGGCCACATGGCTGGAGCAGCTGCTCCCCTCCTGACATGGTGATTGGCTCCCCCTAGTGACAGAAGAAAATGCAAAGCGTCATTATTCTGCTCCACTACAACAGTTCACGTGAATACAAAACAAGGTACATTACAGTCTCAATATTGAGGAAGAGAAGAGGTGATATTCAACATACCACCCACAGAAATCCTGTATTATTTCAACTTTAGTCATTTAGCACACGCCTATCCAGAGCGACTTATAAGTGCATTCAACTACAGTAGGCAAAACCACCAAATATCACAACCATTGCCAGTAAAACCCTCAAATATACCCTGAACAACCCCCAAATACAACAACATTTTGTTTTTTAAAGCACAAAATAAGGGCTCTAGATGTGCCACTACCTCATGGAACTCCACAAGCTCTGCCAACGAGGTGAATCTGATCTGGTGTCCCAGCAGCATGTAGCAGCCCTCTGTCGCGTCAACGAGGAAGTGTTTAAACTCCTCTTTGCATCGATAAGACAGGACGTATCCCAGAATCCTTTCGCTGACCCTCACCAGAAAGTGCCCGGGTTCCCCCTCGCTCAGTAAGTCCTCGGCTTCCTGCCGCGAAATGATGCCTTGGTGGTAAAAGTAACGGTGGGTCAGTTATTAAGTATTGCCAAGTCAGAATGACACCCTGATGTGACATATTAAGGATGGACCACATACATGTACATGTTTTACTCTCCAGAAAACTACCTGTAGCCCTGAGATACTTGTGGAGATCTGACAGGATTTAATAGGTTTAAGCAATATAACAATAGCTCCATTTGGCCTTCTGATAGGCCAAATTCTAATTCCTCCATATTGCAACCCAGTCAGAGCTACACAAGTGCATCTAGGGAGTAGGGAAAAGGAGGTGTTTCTGGACAGGGCCGTTGCTTCCGTTCAACATGAGAAACCTGTCTGGGGTGTATTCATTAGTCGCATACCGCAACGAAAACAAGAGTTTCTATTGGACACATTGAGGTCGGTCCCTCCTTGTTTCGTTCCATTTGATTCCTAGTGAATACACCTCTGATCATGCCAGTCCTTTCAGATACGTATTAAATATAGCAGAAGTCCCAAGGCAAGAGAGTTACTGATAAACCCGCTGTATAGCAGCAGAATTTGCATAGGTGCCCAGCACCTACTATGTCAGGGGTAGCTAGGCAACTCTGGTCCTGGAGCGCCCAGCATGTACTTCACGTTTTTGGAAGACCAAGTGTGTTGAATCTAGGCCATCATTAAACAATTAGTTGGTCAGGTCTGGTGCCTAGTTGGAATACTGCAGTACCTGCGGCACTCCAGGAACAGGGTTACCTACCCCTGCACTGTGTGGTTCAGTAAATGGATCAAACTTGGGTGTTCTGTGGTATAATTAAGATATTACAAACAGTAGGGGGCATCAGACCTAATTCTAACCAACTGTGCTGCGTGGCATGGAGACTGATGTGGTCTCTTCACACACATACAGTAAATGACTTCCGGTCTAATGTAAACTAATTAAGATTGATTTGCATTTGTGGCTTTTTGCATATGTTGTTCATTCTAGATGGAATCCTCTTGTTCAGTTTAGAAACATTTCCAGTTCAACTTGGCCCCTTACCATGGAACCAAGACGCTATGCGACTCTGGTCCTTCTGGAAACCCGCTCGGTAAGGCAGCTGTTCCTCCTGGAACCATCTAATAATGTGCTCCCTGCTGGAGGTGGACAGTGTGCGTCGCACCCCTTGCTTCCTGTCAGGCAGCGACACAGAGAGAAAAAGTGGGTCAGGCAGTCAGCCAGCCAGTGAAAGGCATTCATGTGTTTAAGCTCTAAGGCTCAGTGTTTTTCTGCATGGCTTTGTCTGAAAGGGGAATCCCTAGACATCAGTGAATGAGACAAACCATCACAAGCACGAGGATTGACATGTACTTACAGGATGACTACTGTCAAAAGACATTACCATATCAGGCTGGTGGAAAGATTGGTTCACTAATACCAGTGTGAATATAGAGTGGATTTAACCATCTATTCAATAATATAACTATTATTGAATAGTTATATTATTGACCTTCAGACCTGCAAAGTCCTAAGTGGTAGTTACTAAGGGAAGGGACTAGGGTTTTGGGCTGTGTCATAGCAGATGACTGGATACCATTGGGTTTCAGTGGGGTCAAGCCAAGTCCAGGGTGTATTCAGTAATGTCAAACATCCTTAACGGTGCAGATATAAATGTAATTAATAGGGCCAACATAACTGCAGAATGATTCCCTACTCCACATAACCAACAATAGTATTTATATCGGAATGTTCTAGAATGTTGGACCCTAGACCTCCTGAACAGCAGGGTTGGGCTCAACTCGGGAAGTAAACAGACATTCAGATTCCAACAAATGCACACATTTCCCCGAGAAGTATTGAGGAACATTTTAATTTCAGTTTCCATCCTGAATTTAAAAGGAATTGACCCCAACTCTGCCGAACAGGCCTTGTATTACTGTGAAGGCACAGGTCAGCTCACGGGTTAAGGGTGTCGCTGGTCACAGTAAGGTTCCTGGGTTTGGGTTTAGGCGGGAGGGCAGGTCTGTCCCCGCCGAAGGCCTTGGTGACGGCAGCCACACGGCCTCGCTCCAGAGCCTTGACCGATTGCCGCCGGTGGTCATCACGGGTCTGCTTGGCAATGGACCGGCGCCGCAGGTCAGCCGCTTTGGACTTCCGCACTGTGGAAAACACAGAAGAATACAAAACACATACATGTAAACTCACACACACACACACAAAAATCCTACCTTCATGGTTCTTCATATATATGACGTTTGTTTTTGTTAAAATTAAGTGAAATAAATGAAAAATGAGAGTTAGATCTGCATAAACCCATTTGAACATGGCGCCATAAGGTTCTATCTGCAATCCAATCACAAGCCTGAATCTCCCTCCAATAAAGGGAGATGGCAACCAATCAGAAAAGAATAACAACAAAAAATCTTTAACAGAAGAAAGGAAGACAAAATAAGGACAAAAGAAGGACAGAAGAAAAAGGAAAAGAAAGAGGACAACAAAGTCAGTCAGCACTCCAAGTATGGTCTTGGCTATAGCAGCTAGCCAGCTAGATGGCAAATAGCAGCACTGTAGAAACTATTACCAGCTGACACCCTTAACCCATGAGATAATTGTGAGTTTAGAGCTGTGCCTTCTTAATTTACAGTTAATACAGGACCTGTTCCAGCCAACAATAAACTGGCACAAGTATCAAAAATTACAGCACAACTGTCAGAAATTGTAAAGTAAATGATGTTGCCACATCGTTGTTCAGTGATGACAGTCATTTGTATGATAATCATAATACATTTCATAACGTATTTGATGTGTTCTGACTATCTATCTGGTCCTTCTTCCAATCTCCTTGTAGCTCAGTTGTCTATCCCTGTAGACCATACAAACGCATGGCGCTTGTAACCCAGCCAGGGGAGTTCCAGTGGGTTGGAACTGATCCAGCCAACAAGGCAGACATCACCTATGCCTCCCTCCAGTCCCTCGACGGCACTGAGAATGGATCACACAGATACTGTAAGTCGCTTTGGATAAAAGCGTCTGCTAAATGGCATATATTATTATTATTATTATTATCTTAGTGTTATTCTAATCACTGACCACATTTACATTCACACCAATATCCTGTTATTATTCAGGATACTCAAGTGTACAGTTTTTGAGTTGATGCATATAAATAAAACATCATATCCTGTTTACAATAATCTTCCAGGCCGGCTCGGTCCTCCCCTCCCGGTGGCTTGTATAGCTCACAGAACAGGGCTATGGAGAAACCCGGATAAGATGGGATATGCTGATGTAAGACGGAATACTGTGGCATGTCAACATCTTATATTCCTGACCTTTAGATGAAATCTGTTGTGTTTTTTCTCTTCTCCAGACCATGGTCTGTTCATGCTCAGTTTCACAAATCACTTCATAAAAGCAGGCTACCTGCACAGTTCCATCCAGCATAATAATTTAGCCTACTATAATTCATTTACTACTGGCGACTTTCACCTCTAATTTAGGCAAGTTCCTGCTTATAATTTCCTACATTTGGTAGGCCATATTATAATTTCCTACATTTGGTAGGCCATAATCTTCTCCTTTCCCCCTTCTGATATAATTTCTGCATGTCTGGCAGACATTTGTGGATGAGGATCACCACCTATTATAATGCTTTCCTCCCGGGGAAGGACATTTGATCTCGTAGGCCATATTATAATTTCCAACTAACATTTGTAGGTTCATGCTCTACAACATCCGCCATATTATAGGCACTTGTCATCTCCCGTCTGGACTGCATTTGGCTGGGCTCCCTGCCTGTGCCATTAAACCCCTACAACTCATCCAGAACGCCGCAGCCCGTAGTGTTCAACCTTCCCAAGTTCTCTCACGTCACCCCGCTCCTCCGCTTTCCACTGGCTTCCAGGCCATATTATAATTTCCAGGCTCTGATCATTTGGTTCATCCACCTCTGGCCTGCTCGCCTCCCTATAGGAAGTTATAATTTCCTACATTTGGTAGGCCATATTATAATTTCCTACATTTTAGATGCACTATTGTAAAGTGGTTGTTCCACTGGATGTCATAAGGTGAATACCAATTTGTCCTCTGGATTTGCTAAATGACTTAAATGTAAATGTAAAATGACCATAACCCATGAGCTGATACAGTAATTGTTCAGCCAACAATAATGGCCTATTTGGTAGATGCCATAGTATAATTTTGTATGATAATCATAATACATTTCATAACATTTGATGTAGGCCTTCTGTATAGTATAATTTCCTACATTTGGTAGGTTATTATTCCATAGTATAATTTCCTACATTTGGTAGGCCATAGTGACTATCTATCTGGTCCTTCTGTAGCTCAGTTGGTAGGCGCTTGTAATTGGGTAGGGACCACCCAAACGTAGAATGTATGCACACATGACTGTAAGTCCTGCTACTATATTATTATTATTATTATTATCTTAGTGTTATTCTAATCACACCATAATCATAATTTCCTATTATTCATTTGGTTTTTGAGGATGCATAGTTAACCCGAAAAGGCTTCCTACATTTGGTAGGCCATAGTATAATTTCCTACATTTGGTAGGCCATAGTATAATTTCCTACATTTGGTAGGCCATAGTATAATTTCCTACATTTGGTAGGCCATATTATAATTTCCTACATTTGGTAGGCCATAGTATAATTTCCTACATTTGGTAGGCCTACATTTGGTAGGCCATATTATAATTTCCTACATTTGGTAGGCCATATTATCATTTCCTACATTTGGTAGGCCATATTATAATTTCCTACATTTGGTAGGCCATAGTATAATTTCCTACATTTGGTAGGCCATAGTATAATTTCCTACATTTGGTAGGCCATAGTATAATTTCCTACATTTGGTAGGCCATAGTATAATTTCCTACATTTGGTAGGCCATATTATAATTTCCTACATTTGGTAGGCCATAGTATAATTTCCTACATTTGGTAGGCCATAGTATAATTTCCTACATTTGGTAGGCCATAGTATAATTTCCTACATTTGGTAGGCCATAGTATAATTTCCTACATTTGGTAGGCCATAGTATAATTTCCTACATTTGGTAGGCCATAGTATAATTTCCTACATTTGGTAGGCCATAGTATAATTTCCTACATTTGGTAGGCCATAATAATTTCCTACATTTGGTAGGCCATAGTATAATTTCCTACATTTGGTAGGCCATATTATAATTTCCTACATTTGGTAGGCCATATTATAATTTCCTACATTTGGTAGGCCATATTATAATTTCCTACATTTGGTAGGCCATATTATAATTTCCTACATTTGGTAGGCCATATTATAATTTCCTACATTTGGTAGGCCATATTATAATTTCCTACATTTGGTAGGCCATATTATAATTTCCTACATTTGGTAGGCCATATTATAATTTCCTACATTTGGTAGGCCATATTATAATTTCTGACATAGTAAGAAACATGCAGCTTCTCTTCCAGAATATTATTATTATTTTTTACCCCTTTTTCGTGTTATCCAATTGGTAGTTGCAGTCTTGTCCCAAGACTGAGTCTCCCGTACGGACTCGGGAGAGGCGACCGTGTCAGCGTGCACTGCGCCCTAACCCGGACGATGCTGGGCCAATTGTGCGCCGCCCCATGGGTCTCCTGGTCGCGGCCGGCTGCGACAGAGCCTGGACGCGAACCCAGAATCTCTAGTGGCACAGAGAGGACTCGATGCAGTGCCTTAGAGCACTGTGCCACTCGGGAGGCCTGCCCCAGAAGACTAAATAAAGTAGTGCTCTTCAGAATAATGTCTTACATTGATAAAATGAATGTATTAATAATCTAGTTAACAGCGGTAAAGTTGTCTGTTTCGTTTAGGGACCGGGGAGAAAACGCAATAACTCCAAAACAGTGGAAAGATTGACATTTTGCAAAATGTCATCAGTTTGACCGGTTTTTAAATGAAAAGCTGAGAAAACGATGTAACATGTTTCTGATAAGACTTCAGTTTGTCTTGGGGGCATATTTTACATGGTTGAAATACTGTCTGCTTGCATAAGTGTCAAAAGATAACATTACATGCACATTCACAGAGATGCTAAAATCACATTTCACTGTAAGAAATGCATAACCTAATTCTGCAGGAGTTAATATTAGATTACTCTACATGTGAGAGGTTATTGGCCTACGGTCAATGTCTTTATTTCAGTTACTATTCCATTTAACCCTTATACCTAAATGAGGAATATTCTGTTTATTCATGGATACTATTGAGCGGGCGACAGAGATAGATCTATCCATCTCTATAGGTGCGCGTAAACAGCTTATCCCAAATAAGACCTTAAGCAGGATATGAGCTCTTAACCAGAATACTATGCACATGTAAACGTGGTCATTTACATATTTTTAAAACTGTCTAATTCCTTAGTGTCAGAACCTTATTGTTGAACCCAGATTGACATTTCAGAGCCATAAGGTTCTACCACTGGACACACCTACTCATTCCAGGGTTTTTCTTTATTTTTACTATTTCCTACATTGTAGAATATTAGTTAAGACACCGAAACTATGAAATAACACATTTGGAATCATGTAGTAACCAAACAACTTAAACAAATCAAAATATATTTTAAATTTGAGATTCTTCAAAGTAGCCACCCTTTGCCTTGATAACAGGTTTGCACTCTCTTGGCCTTCTCTCAACCAGCTTCATGCATTCCAGACACCTGGAATGCATTTCAATTAACAGGTGTGCCTTCTTAAAAGTTAATTTGTGGATTTTCTTTCCTTCTTAATGCATTTGAGCCAATAAGTTGTGTTGTGACAAGGTAGGGGTGGTAAACAGAAGATGGTATTTTACCAAATAGGGCCAAGTCCACATTATGACAAGAACAGCACAAATAAGCAAAGAACAGTCCATCATTACTTTAAGACATGAAGGTCAGTCAATATGGAACATTTCAAGAACTTTGAAAGTTTCTTCAAATGAATTCGCAAAAACCATCAAGCGCTATGATGAAACTGGCTCTCACGAGGACCGCCACAGGAAAGGAAGACCCAGAGGTACCTCTGCTGCAGAGGATAAGTTCATTAGAGTTAACTGCACCTCAAATAAATGCTTCACAGAGTTCAAGTAACCGACAACTGTTCAGAGGAGACTCCGTGAGTCAGGCCTTCATGGTTGAATTGCTGCAAAAAAACCACAACTAAAGGACACCAATAATAAGAAGAGGCTTGCTTGGGCCAAGAAACACGAGCAATGGACATTAGACAGGTGGAAGTCTGTCCTTTTGTCCTTTCCTTTGAGATTTGTGGTTCCAACCGCCGTGTCTTTGTGAGACGCAGAGCTTCTACTCAATATCTCAGAACAGATATAACCTTATAGTCCCAAGGTCACGATTTGTCTGGTTACCCTACTGAATGTAAACAAACCGTTTCACAAGGCCAAGAAACAGTCATCTGTGTAATGATCAACTGGTGTGCCCTATATAGCTCTATCCAGAGGCCCAAGGGGGTTTCCTGCCTTCCATACATTTTATTTCAACCCATTTATGATTGGTGTTAAAGTGTGAAAACAGCAGAAAGGGTTTTCACATTCAGAGAGGCAACAGTGGAAGACTGGTGTACATTTCAGACTAAGCACAAGACAAACATATGTCCACACTTTGGCAGAAAATGAATTTTAAAAAACATTCAAAGCAGCTTGATTATTTATATTGTTAATCAGTGCAACTGAAGGTCAGCTCTAATCTTTGTCAAACAAGATGGTTAAATATTAACTTGTGTGTTGGAACTATATTCATTATACTTGGAAGTTTGCCATGGAGGAAATAATCATCATATTTTATATGATGTACATTTGTCCAATTTAACATTAATACAATACTTAAAATCCTATTTATACAATCTAGATGTTCAGGTCAGTGGTAAACTATAGGACTGCACGGATCCCCCAGACATGTCTTCTCCTTCACAAAATGAAAACCTTTTCCAATGAGGTCAACATATTTTTGCAGCCATTCTGAGATCATGTTGAGTGTTCTAAAATTAGCGCCAACAAAGAATGGCAAGTAACACACATCACCCCAAGCCATGCTAAGGATCTGGCTGAGGACCGAGGTTTCCAAGGATATCAGGAATCACATTCTGGGCTTGTCCAATAGATGGTTTAGCTGACAACGTCATGAAAGCGATGCTTCAAATCAGGCAGAAGTCTGTCACTTGTTATTCTGGATGGACAGATATTACTACCAACAATGACAAGAAACTACCATGTGGGGAATCGTAGATGACTCGTTTCAGCTAGTTTCTTCTTCTTGATACCATGGCTTGTTTTGAGGCGTTTTGACTGATTTCATGTCAATGCTAATATGGCTAGAATTCCCTAGCTAGCTAACCAACCAACAACTGTAACGATGTAATTGAGAGACAACAAGTGCTCATTGTGCAATGGATGTTTTCAATCAACATATTGGAGACTAAATATAGTTTACATGTTTTCAACAATCTAAGCCAACCCTGTCCGTTTTGCCCCATAGTTGCACCGTGAAGGTTTTGTTGCTGCACAACCAACCAGTCTAGAAGAAACACCGGTTTTTCTTCTGAGATGTGAAGCTCGACTGCAAAAATGACGACCTAGAATATGTGTGTGTGTGTGTGTGTGTGTGTGTGTGTGTGTGTGTGTGTGTGTGTGTGTGTGTGTGTGTGTGTTGTGTGTGAATCTTGCCAGTGTTGGTCATCTCTCTCCTCTCTGACCTCCCTCAAGTCCATGTAGATCTCCTGCTTTCTCTTCTGCTCCACTCTTCGCACCTCTTCCTCAGCCCTCCTCCTCTCCTCCGCCTCTCTTTTCTGAGAGAAAGAGGGGGAAGAAGAGATTGAAATGTCACCAGTGAACAGTAGTGGCTAAACAAATAGTAAGACTGTTGTATTGAACCAGGGTCATGTTCATTAGAGCACACCTGGCAAAAAGTTCAAACATTTTGTTCCTCCTCCAGAGTTTTACCTGCAGTAAATCAAGTCCATTTCAAACACTGTGTAAAGACAGTTATGCTATGAGCTCAAACAAATGTATTTAATCATCGTTTTGAACTGGCCTATATGGGGAACTGACTGTTTAGGAAGGACATTGTTCTAAAAGTTGGTCAAATGAACGATAACTGGAAAGCGATTATATGGGTTGTTTAGTTAACGTGTTATTGTCTTGAGGATGTGGGCAAACAATACCATTGATGAAACATTGAGTTGTTCCTGTAAGTTGACAAAATGAGCTTTCAACACCTATTGTGAGGCTAATTGTTTTATATCAATGCATCATCAACTTCCTTGTTTACATAACTTAAACACTCATACTGTGACAATATTATAGAATTACATTATTTTAATCAATGGTCTAATACTTAACCATATAACCTGTCGAACTGTACTTATGATCAAAACCCTTGATGCAATGACTGTAAAAACCTTAGAATAATTGTTCAACTGTCTTAAGATTTAAGGCAAGCGGCCCCGGAGAGCTAGAGTACTGGGAGTGCAGGCTTTTGATCCAGCAAATCACAAAAATAAGTAATTTTCAACAAATCAGACCCCCCCCCTTTCAGTTACTGGCCCAATGCTCTAACCACTAGGCTACCTACCGCCCGTGTAGTCAACTGGATTTCCTATGGGTTAAGGAAGGATCACACAATTCCATCCAGGTCATCAGGAAGGAACGGCAAATGAATTAACGAGTGAGCAAACATTCCATAAAGGCCTTGCCTTTATACCTGTGCAAACAACACACTCTAGGTGGCAGGATGTACCCTTTCAGTTTGTTTGCCAACGTAGAAGTAATAGAGAAACTAAATGAACTACTTCAAAATGGAGATTGCCTCAATGGCGCTGCCCATGGGACAGATACAATGTCTATCCAAGTCTATAGCTGGAAGAAAAGTCTTAACTCTCTAAATAAGCTGTGGCATGTGAATTAGTTCAACATGATGGGCTAGGGGGCCTTAATGATGGGCTAGGGGGCCTTAATGATGGGCTAGGGGGCCTTAATGATGGGCTAGGGGGCCTTAATGATGGGCTAGGGGGCCTTAATGATGGGCTAGGGGGCCTTAATGATGGGCTAGGGGGGCCTTAATGATGGGCTAGGGGGGCCTTAATGATGGGCTTGGGGGACCTTAATGATGGGCTTGGGGGACCTTAATGATGGGCTTGGGGGACCTTAATCTCCACCTCCTGTTGGCTCTGCTCCTGAGCTGCAGCCCGTCGCTCCACCTCCTGTCGCTCCACCTCCTGTCGCTCCACCTCCTGTCGCTCCACCTCCTGTCGCTCCACCTCCTCCTTCCACAACTGCAGCTCTGAGTCCATCAACACACTGGAGAACCTCTTGACCAGCTCCGCCTCCTTCTTCGCCCTACCACACACACACACAGATTTTGTGAGTGAGAACACACACAAGCACCTGTAGATCTTTACCTGTCCACTGATTTGTAAAGCTTTCCCTAAAAATCGAAATACCTTCCACCTCTCCAAATAGTCCCATGACCCCTCCAATGACAGTCCACAATCCCCTACCTCGAGGCATGGATAGAGGAAAAGAGCTACAGATATGTCCTATCCATACAGGCACATGGCAACTACTATGAGGAAAACAGGAAAACGCTCCCAGGTGATTTTATTATAACATTTCGACCCTTCATCAGGCATCCATGGAGGTCTTCATCAGGCATCCACAGAGCCTGGGAGCATCCACGGAGCCTCCACGGAGCATCCACGGAGCCTCCACGGAGCCTCCACGGAGCCTCCACGGAGCCTGGGAGCATCCACGGAGCCTGGGAGCATCCACGGAGCCTGGGAGCATCCACGGAGCCTCCACAGAGCCTGGGAGCATCCACGGAGCCTCCACAGAGCCTGGGAGCATCCACGGAGCATCCACGGAGCATCCACGGAGCCTGGGAGCATCCACGGAGCATCCACGGAGCATCCACAGAGCCTGGGAGCATCCACGGAGCATCCACGGAGCATCCACAGAGCCTGGGAGCATCCACGGAGCCTGGGAGCATCCACGGAGCATCCACGGAGCCTGGGAGCATCCACGGAGCCTGGGAGCATCCACGGAGCATCCACGGAGCCTGGGAGCATCCACGGAGCATCCACGGAGCCTGGGAGCATCCACGGAGCCTGGGAGCATCCACGGAGCCTGGGAGCATCCACGGAGCATCCACGGAGCCTGGGAGCATCCACGGAGCCTGGGAGCATCCACGGAGCATCCACGGAGCCTGGGAGCATCCACGGAGCATCCACGGAGCCTGGGAGCATCCACGGAGCATCCACGGAGCCTGGGAGCATCCACGGAGCCTGGGAGCATCCACGGAGCCTGGGAGCATCCACGGAGCATCCACGGAGCCTGGGAGCATCCACGGAGCATCCACAGAGCCTGGGAGCATCCACGGAGCATCCACGAGCCTGGGAGCATCCACGGAGCATCCACGGAGCCTGGGAGCATCCACGGAGCATCCACGGAGCCTGGGAGCATCCACGGAGCATCCACGGAGCCTGGGAGCATCCACGGAGCATCCACGGAGCATCCACGGAGCCTGGGAGCATCCACGGAGCATCCACGGAGCCTGGGAGCATCCACGGAGCATCCACGGAGCCTGGGAGCATCCACGGAGCATCCACGGAGCCTGGGAGCATCCACGGAGCATCCACGGAGCCTGGGAGCATCCACGGAGCATCCACAGAGCCTGGGAGCATCCACGGAGCATCCACAGAGCCTGGGAGCATCCACGGAGCATCCACGGAGCCTGGGAGCATCCACGGAGCATCCACAGAGCCTGGGAGCATCCACGGAGCATCCACGGAGCCTGGGAGCATCCACGGAGCATCCACGGAGCATCCATGGAGCATGAGTATCCATGGAGCATGAGTATCCATGGAGCATGAGTATCCATGGAGCATGAGTATCCATGGAGCATGAGTATCCATGGAGCCTGGGAGCATCCATGGAGCCAGCCGCACCAATGTGTCGGAGGAAACACCGTACACCTAGTGACCTGGTCAGCGTGCACTGCGCCCGGCCCGCCACAGGAGCCGCTAGTGCGCAATGAGACAAGGATATCCCTGCCGGCCAAACCCTCCCTAACCTGGACAACGCTGGGCCAATTGTGCGTCACCCCATGAGCCTCCCGGTCGCGGCCGGCTGCGGCAGAGCCTGGGCTCGAATCCAGAATCTCTGGTGGCACAGCTAGCACTGCGATGCAGTGCCTTAAACCACTGTGCCACCCGGGAGGCTGCTTCTAACTTTTTACAGCGATTTTACAGATCTCCAGTTAGGATTTGGCCCAGAATTATCAACACATTCATTTAAAATGGAGAATGTGGATGTTAGAGAACACAATAAAACAGGATTCTGTGATAGACTGTCTGTAAAAAAAGTTGATACTTTAGGTTTAAATTTAGAAACCACTTAGTAAGAGAACTCAAGTATCCACAAGTACAGAACAGTGGGGCGTGAGACAGCATGTTCTCAAATGGAATTCTATTATATAACCCATATGGGCGGTTAAGTAAGGCTTTTGTCTGACCAGCCTTAGAGAAGAATTTGAAACGTCAGAATGATGTCAATTTAGTAGAATGTTCAACAACAATGTTCGCACATACAGATGATGGAATGTGAAATTGCGGAGGGGCATGAAGACAGAGGAATTCAGACAGGACATCATTGTTTTAGCACTATCCATGGTTCAATGTGACAGCAAATCATCACAATCTACTTTTGTAATTTTTTTCTCTCAAAATGGCCACCATCTTGGAGCTTTGTCGATGATACAAAAAAAAGAGTCACGGAGAGCAATGAACAATACGGCCAACTGAGCAATAGAAAGGCATTTGTACACGGTGGCCGCCATCTTTATGCACCTTCTCCAACAAAGGGGAAGGTTTTAAACACATAGCGTTGCATTCACTCCATTACGACGAGCACCTCTGACTTAAAGTGACACCAGCCACCTGCTCACAGGAACTTACTTTTACTTATCACTTATTTTTTCTTAATTTATTAAAGCATTAGTTGTTTAAAGGCTTGTAAGTAAGCATGTCACTGTAAGGTCTACTACACCTGTTGTATTTGGCACTAACCAGAGGTGGAGATGGCACATTGTTTCCTGCCCACACAAGTTACCATGTCTTCTGATTGCAGGTTAATTTGGGGTTATACATACCTGTGGCTCAACCAAACTATTACAGCAGCCGGTTATCATTATCACCACACTAACAGGGAAACATGACTAAGAAGTCATACTCCCCCACAGCGTTGAATGACGTGTTGTTGTGGGAACAACGTTATAGGCAACACTATCTTGGTTAAGTGCAGCTCACAACACAGGCAGTGCCTGACTCAATAAAAAGAGAGGTTTAGTTGAAGAAATGTTTAACTTGGGCTTCCTGGCTGGGAAGGGCGATGTCTAGATTAAACCAAACTATAGCCATGTGGGTATTACAGACAGCCAGAGAATCTGTGCAGAGCCTACCTTACAGGTCATTTTGTGTTGTCTGGTGTGATAAGCCACAAATAGAACATAGACACACACTTTGCCTACGTCAACCACTGCATCCCATTACAGTGTCTGTAAATTAAGTAAGTGTATATGCCACTGTTCAATACAACAAGCTTAACCACCTGTCAGAAAGCGGTGTTATTGGTGGCTATGAAAACCATGTCTGTCTCCATAGAAGGTGTTCTATTTAAAGTGTTAAGAGTCAAATATGTGGCTAATGACCTGACAGTCAGGTCTCTCTCTGCTTTGACTGACATATTTAACCTTTAACATTTTTGCCAATGACAAAGGGCGTTTGGCACGACAACAACAAAGGAGAGGGATAAAGCACAAACACGTTGCACTGCTAAAAAAATGTACAGCATGTGATGATGTCATTTCCTCCCACCTGAGCTCCTCAGCCTCTCTCTGGGCCTGGCAGGCTGCCCTCTGGGCTATGATGTCATCACAGATCTGGTCGTAGGACTGGTCGGCAGGGTGGTCTCCCATCACCCACACCCATACGTCACTATCCATCCCTTCCAGCCACTGTACACTCTTCACAGAGGCTGATGCGCACACACACACACACACACACACACACACACACACACACACACACACACACACACACACACACACACACACACACACACACACACACACACACACACACACACACACACACACACACACACACACACACACACACACACACACAGCCAGTTAGAGAAATACTGTGCTCATTAATCCTAGCATAATATTGTTCAATTCATTTTCCACAGTGCAACACAGTTGTAAAACACAGCTGCAGTTGGACTACTTTAACAGGAGTGAATCGTACTCTCCATCACTACATCTGAACGCAACGTTTCAGTGGAGATCCCGATATGTCCTTTAGTCTCCAGTTTGGCATATAACTAGCTGGGTTTGTAAATCGCTGTGGAGTTGGGTTGCAACGACTGTGGGCGGAGTGTTCCTCGGACTACATCAAGTCGCTGTCAGTGGATACGAGGAAACAGTCGGTGGTTTTATAAGAAAGTATGGATCTAAGCAAACAAAGGCAGGCAGCTACAGAAGAAAAACTTAAGTACACGGTAAGGGTTTCAGAATGTACATTTTCAAACATATCGACCTGACAGCGGCTCGATGTAGTTGGAGATCCAACCCACCACACACACACACACACACACACACACACACACACACACACACACACACACACACACACACACACACACACACACACACACACACACACACACACACACACACACACACACACACACACACACACACACACACACACACACACACACACACACGATGTGATGAACATCATGGAGTTGAGAATAACTCAGCTAGCATATAGAAAAACAGAAACATCCCAGGAGACGAACAGTAAATGTGCTTTTCACAGAGCGAGGAATGGAACATATCCAAAATGGAACCTAATTCCCCCATAGGGCTCTAGTCAAAAGTAGTGCACTATTTATTTTACCTTTATTTAACTAGGCAAGTCAGTTAAGACCAAATTCTTATTTTCAATGCCAGCCTAGGAACAGTGGGGTAACTGCCTGTTCAGGAGAAGAACAACAGATTTTTAGCTTGTCAGCTCGGGAATTCGATCTTGCAACCTTTTGGTTACTAGTCCAACGCTCTAACCACTAGGCTTTCTGCCACTACAGAGTAGTAGTACACTATACAGAGTAGTAGTACACTAGAAAGTGAATAGGGTGCCATGAGGAACACACACAACCATTCATTGTCAGTGTTGACGGCTCACTGATACCTTTCTTGGGTTTCGTCAGAGTGGCATCCTCCTTCTCTAGTCGAGCCTCTCCATCCTTCCAGCGTCGGACCTGTTCCTCACGCATCTTAATGAACAACACCTGCTTCTGCTCCTCGCTCAGCTCAGCCAGGAGCTCAGGTGATATGAACATGTCCGTCAAAATCTGCTGGAGCATCGTAGAGCTGCAATGTCTCACCAACAGTATGCAGAGAAAACTTTAGTATTAGCAGAGAACACCTGGTGTTGGTTGGATGTTGGGAGTTTCTCAGTTGAAATAGGTAGTTGTTAATCATCTAATGAAGGCTGGTCCATGCCTGTATTCACTCTCTGAATTCCCACTGAAAGAAACAGAAATGTCCATAAGAAATGGCTGCTTTGACCATAACTGTGCATCAGAGTACCTGCTGCCTTCTCCACACATTTTCTATTGGTATAGCCAGTACAGTGCCTGATATGTTTGTTCACATCACAGGTCAGATGTTGCAACTGGTGTACACGCACACACACATAGGAGTATGTAGGAAGACAATTGTCCAGTCTCTGAACTCTCACATTCTCAATCGACTGTGATTCGTGCTTAATAAGCATGGGAGAAACAGTTATACTATAAAACAGAATAATGATCTCGTGGTGAGATAGCAGCCTATTTTGGCTCGGTGTCGCCAACTGTATGCAAACAATTAAAAGGTGGCTGCGGGACATAGGAATTTGCCGTGCGAAATCAATTTGAAATACAGTGATTGAAAACTCGTCAAATCCATTGAATTGCACGTCGACTGTTAAGACATGGCTGTCATTTTGATTTTCAAATAGTAATAGGATACAGTGGAGTTCACTACAACCTGCCCATTTAACTACCAGTATCTACTTAAGTACAGAAACGTCACTACACAGACCTACAACAGCTAGAGTCGGGACGTTAATTACAGGAAGATACTACAACAAAAAAGTAACTTAAGTCCATAATCAACTATGACTAGGCATATTCACAATGGATTATGATCATGCTGGCAGTAAACGAGAACGCCGACTTAACATTTGCAGTGTTGATATATTTGTACTATCACTGGATATTGAAATGGTAAACAAAAATACGTTCCATACATTTCATTACGGAGTTCATGCAAATGTACTTACCGCTAGGGTATATATCCTGAAAGTGGAAATCACAGGCGATACGTGGGACGTGGGCGCCTTAAAAAATAACTTGTTTACAAAATGTCCCATGGGAATGTTCGGCATGAGTCACACTATGGGCCGATGGTCACGCCTGCAAATGCATATATTTTTCCTGTAGCATACTATTTAGCGGTATTTCGCAGGTTTAACGAAAATGACAAATGTTCCGTTGCCGGTAACGTTTTCCGTAAGTTACTTATTTCCTAAATGAAGGACAAAAGTGCCAACAAGTTTCGCAACAAAAAAAACACTCCTTTATGCAAATGTTAATATGTGTCCATCCCACCCACTGTTATTGCAGGTAGACTACTGCAGCGTTCAAAACAACTGGAAACTCGGAAATCTCTGAATTCAGTGCGTTCAAGACAACTAGTAACTCAGCAAAAAATTAGTCTGCTGCCAGATCTATCTAGTCTGTCCAGGAGAGAGTGCATGAGACTAATTTACTTCAGGTAAAAGTAATGCTATTCTGTAGGAGTCTAAATTGTGTGCAAATTACCAATAGGCTAGAGACTAGTATGATATAAACAATTGTCAGTGTTATGGCACATTTTCAGTGGCACATGTAATAATGCAATGTGCGTTATGTGCTGATCAGAACAATTATTTATGGAACTATATATTTTATCAACAACTTGTTTATAAAATAGGTGGAGAGCAGATGGACAGACAGACAAAAAGACAGACAGACAAAAAGATAGACAAACAACAAAACAGAAAGACATTGGCAAGATAGGGGCATTTCAACCATAAATACCTAAATAAATGTGAATGTTTGAGTGCTTCATTTTGAGTATGATGCTTGCAGTAATAGAAGACAGGTAACTGAAGCGAATAGGCCTATTGTTTCCTGGGAGCAGCGGTAATGTTGTCGGCTACAGTAGATGCAATGTTATCTGAACTAGAAATAGTTACGTTGTCAGTGTCACATATTTTGGACCTCATATTCAAACTACCGAAGAGTACCCTGTGATATTGTACCTGGAACAGCGGTTGCTGTGGAATAACTAGTTTGCACGTTAGTGGTTATTATTATAATGGAGCTCATTGCTGTCTAGACTATATTGAGTGTCATGTGTTGCAACGTGGTCTCAGAGCATTTCAAATGATTCTGTATGTCAATCCGAGACACTATGTCGTATATGTTACGAATTCCAATTTGTTGTGGCTAACAACAAAATGCTAACAATAGCTAGCTCTAGGGGTTAGATTAAGGTTAGGTGTAAGATTAAAGGGTAAATGTAGGGTTGGAGCAGGGTTAGCTAAAATGGTTAAGGTTAGGGTTATGTGAAGGGTTAGCTAACATGCTACGTAGTTGCAAAGTAGCAAAAAGAGTAGTTGCATAGTTGCTAATTAGCTAAAGTTGTCTACAATGAGATTCGAACACGCAATTTTGGGGTTTGATAGACGTTTGCATAATAAGTAACCTATTTTATGTAACCATACCAAATGTAACATATCATACTAATTTGTGAGTTCCGGATTGACATTTACTATGTTACGTCGAGTCTACGTGACCAGTGTTGAAGACAGACAGGCTAAACCTGTCAATTTCCCGTCTATCATCTATGCAGATGATTCTGCACTGTTGGTTTCCCACCCAGAGCGACGTGGTTGAGAAACCTTCAGGGCTGTACATAAGATTTTTTTAATGTTATAATTTTAAATTTGGTTTATTTACTAAATATTTATTTTTAACTCTATTTCTTGAAACAGCATCGTTGGTTAAGGGCTTTTAAGAATTTTACGGTAAGGTCTACTAAACCTGTTGTCGTCGGCGCGTGTGACAAATAAAATTAGATTTGATTTGAAGATAAAAACCTTGTCATGTTGTTTGTACACAAGATGGCGCTCTTGTTATATATGTCTACACTTTCAGTTGAGGCGTAAAGAACTATAATCAAATGTTTTTGATTATACTGAATAAAGTGGGATGACCCGAGGAGGATTCAATTGTAATTCGATGTAGGATCTACTGTTATTATGTGTCAATGTTTTAATTGTATCTATCCTTTTACATTTCAATGCAAAAATCTGCAATATAATGCAATTTAATCTTTGGTGACTGTAAACCATAGAAAAAACATTTATTTATATGACTGAAATCACTACAATACCTTTAACTTAATAACCCCTCTGCAAAGCACAAATTCGGGCGTGCTAGGCAGGCTAAGCTATCGGTTATGGCCTACTGTCAATTTCCCGTCAACCGTTTATCATCTATGCAGATGATTCTGCACTGTTGGCTTCCCACCAAGACAAAACATGTGGTTTATTTTTTAAATGTTTTTATTTCACCTTTATTTAACCAGGTAGGCTAGTTGAGAACAAGTTTTCATTTACAACTGCGACCTGGCCAAGATAAAGCAAAGCAGTGCGACACAAACAACACAGTTACACATGGAATAAACAAACATACAGTCAATAATACAATAGAAAAAGTCTATATACAGTGTGTGCAAATGAGGTAGGATAAGGGAGGTAAGGCAATAAATAGGCCATAGTGGCGAAATAATTACAATATAGCAATTAAACACTGGAGTGATAAATGTGCAGAAGATGTGTAAGTAGAGATGCTGGGGTGCAAAGGAGCAAAATAAATAACGGGATGAGGTAGTTGGATGGGCTATTTGCGGATGGGCTATGTACAGGTGCAGTGATCTGTGAGCCGCTCTGACAGCTGGTGCTTAAAAGCTAGGGAGGGAGATATGAGTCTCCAGCTTCTGTGATTTTTGTAGTTTGTTCCAGTCATTGGCAGCAGAGAACTGGAAGGAAAGGCGGCCGAAGGAGGAATTGGCTTTGGGGGTGACCAGTGAAATATACCTGCTGGAGCGCGTGCTACGGGTGGGTGCTGCTATGGTGACCAGTGAGCTGAGATAAGGCAGGGTTTTACCTAGCAAAGAATTATAAATGACCTGGAGCCAGTGGGTTTGGCAACGAATATGAAGCGAGGGCCAGCCAACGAGAGCATACAGTTTGCAGTGGTGGATAGTATATGGGGCTTTGGTGACAAAACGGATGGCACTGTGATAGACTACGTCCAATTTGCTGAGTTGAGTGTTGGAGGCTATTTTGTAAATGATATCGCCGAAGTCAAGGATCGGCATGATTGAAGGAGGCTTTGTTGCGAAATAGGAAGCCGATTCTAGATTTAATTCTGGATTGGAGATGCTTAGTGTGAGTCTAGGAGGAGAGTTTACAGTCTAACTAGACATCTAGGTATTTGTAGTTGCCCACATATTCTAAGTCAGAACCACCCAAAGTAGTGATGCTGGACAAGGCGGGCAGGTGTGGGCAGAAGTATACAGAATGGTGACGTCTGCGTAGAGGTGGATCAGAGAATCACCAGCATCAAGAGCGACATCGTTGATGTATACAGAGAAAAGAGTCGGCCCGAGAATTGAACCCTGTGGCACCCCCATAGAGACTGCCAGAGGTCCGGACAACAGGCCCTCCAATTTGACACACTGAACTCTGTCTGAGAAGTAGTTGGTGAACCAGGCGAGGCAATCATTTGAGAAACCAAGGCTGTTGAGTCTGCCAATAAGAATGTGTTGATTGTCAGAGTCAAAAGCCTTGGCCAGGTCGATGAATACAGCTGCACAGTATTGTCTCTTATCAATGGCGGTTATGATATCGTTTAGGACATTGAGCGTGGCTGATGTGCACCCATGACTAGCTCAGAAACCAGATTGCATAGTGGAGAAGGTATGGAGAGATTCGAAATGGTCGGTGATCTGTCTGTTAACTTGGCTTTCGAAGACCTTAAAAAGGCAAGGTAGGATAGATATAGGTCTGTAGCAGTTTGGGTCTAGAGTGTCTCCTCCTTTGAAGAGGGGGATGACCTCGGCAGATTTCCAATCTTTGGGGATCTCAGACGATACAAAAGAGTTTGAACAGGCCAGTAATAGGGGTTGCAACAATTTCAGCAGATACTTTTAGAAAGAGGTTCCAGATTGTCGAGCTGCGCTGATTTGTAGGTGTCCAGATTTTGCAGCTCTTTCAGAACATCAGCTATCTGGATTTGGGTGAAGGATAAATGGAGGAGGCTTGGGCAAGTTGCAGTGGGGGGTACAGGGCTGTTGACCGGGGTAGGGGTAGCCAGGTGGAGAGCACGGCCAGCCGTAGAAAAATGCTTATTGAAATTCTCAATTATCACAGATTTATCGCTGTTAACAGTGTTTTCTAGCCTCAGTGCAGTGGGCAGCTGGGAGGAGGTGCTCTTATTCTCCATAGACTTTACAGTGTCCCAGAACTTTTTAGAGTTTGTGGTACAGGATGCACATTTCTGTTTGAAAAAGCTAGCATTTGCTTTCCTAACTGACTGTGTATATTGGTTCCTAACTTCCCTGAAAAGTTGCATATTGCGGGGGCTATTCGATACTAATGCAGTACACCACAGGATGTTTTTGTGCTGGTCAAGGGCAGTCAGGTCTGGAGTGAAGCAAGGGCTATATCTGTTACTGGTTCTACATTTTTTTGAATGGAGCATGGTTATTTCTGAAACTATCTGCCGCCATTGTCGCAACCCCTATTACCAGCCTGTTCAACCTCTCTTTCATATCGTCTGAGATCCCCAAGGATTGGAAAGCTGCCGCAGTCATCCCCCTCTTCAAAGGGGGAGACACCCTGGACCCAAACTGTTACAGACCTATATCCATCCTGCCCTGCCTATCTAAGGTCTTCGAAAGCCAAGTCAACAAACAGGTCACTGACCATCTCGAATCCCACCGTACCTTCTCCGCTGTGCAATCTGGTTTCCGAGCCGGTCACGGGTGCACCTCAGCCACACTCAAGGTACTAAACGATATCATAACCGCCATCGATAAAAGACAGTACTGTGCAGCCGTCTTCATCGACCTCGCCAAGGCTTTCGACTCTGTCAATCACCATATTCTTATCGGCAGACTCAACAGCCTCGGTTTTTCGGATGACTGCCTTGCCTGGTTCACCAATTACTTTGCAGACAGAGTTCAGTGTGTCAAATCGGAGGGCATGCTGTCCAGTCCTCTGGCAGTCTCTATGGGGGTGCCACAGGGTTCAATTCTCGGGCCGACTCTTTTCTCTGTGTATATCAATGATGTTGCTCTTGCTGCGGGCGATTCCCTGATCCACCTCTACGCAGACGACACCATTCTATATACTTTCGGCCCGTCATTGGACACTGTGCTATCTAACCTCCAAACGAGCTTCAATGCCATACAGCACTCCTTCCGTGGCCTCCAACTGCTCTTAAACGCGAGTAAAACCAAATGCATGCTTTCAACCGATCGCTGCCTGCACCCGCATGCCCGACTAGCATCACCACCCTGGATGGTTCCGACCTTGAATATGTGGACATCTATAAGTACCTAGGTGTCTGGCTAGACTGCAAACTCTCCTTCCAGACCCACATCAAACATCTCCAATCGAAAATCAAATCAAGAGTCGGCTTTCTATTCCGCAACAAAGCCTCCTTCACTCACGCTGCCAAGCTTACCCTAGTAAAACTGACTATCCTACCGATCCTCGACTTCGGCGATGTCATCTACAAAATGGCTTCCAACACTCTACTCAGCAAACTGGATGCAGTCTATCACAGTGCCATCCGTTTTGTCACTAAAGCACCTTATACCACCCACCACTGCGACTTGTATGCTCTAGTCGGCTGGCCCTCACTACATACTCGTCGCCAGACCCACTGGCTCCAGGTCATCTACAAGTCCATGCTAGGTAAAGCTCCGCCTTATCTCAGTTCACTGGTCACGATGGCAACACCCATCCGTAGCACGCGCTCCAGCAGGTGTATCTCACTGATCATCCCTAAAGCCAACACATCATTTGGCCGCCTTTCGTTCCAGTACTCTGCTGCCTGTGACTGGAACGAATTGCAAAAATCGCTGAAGTTGGAGACTTTTATCTCCCTCACCAACTTCAAACATCAGCTATCCGAGCAGCTAACCGATCGCTGCAGCTGTACATAGTCTATAGGAAAATAGCCCACCCATTTTCACCTACCTCATTCCCATACTGTTTTTATACTGTTTTTATTTATTTATTTTTCTGCTCTTTTGCACACCAATATCTCTACCTGTACATGACCATCTGATCATTTATCACTCCAGTGTTAATCTGCAAAATTGTATTATTCGCCTACCTCCTCATGCCTTTTGCACACATTGTATATAGACTGCCCATTTTTTTCTACTGTGTTATTGACTTGTTAATTGTTTATTCCATGTGTAACTCTGTGTTGTCTGTTCACACTGCTATGCTTTATCTTGGCCAGGTCGCAGTTGCAAATGAGAACTTGTTCTCAACTAGCCTACCTGGTTAAATAAAGGTGAAATAAAAAAATAAAAATAAAAAGGAAGGAACTTTTAAAGAATAACCAGGCATCCTCTACTGACGGAATGAGGTCAATATCCTTCCAGGATACCCTGGCCAGGTCGATTAGAAAGGCCTGCTCGCTGAAATGTTTTAGGGAGCGTTTGACAGTAAAAGTCCTCAGTGCTGAACTTCTGAATGTCAGTAAATGGCTATATGACAATAAGCTGTCACTTTGCTTGGAAAAACAGAGTCCATCTTGTTTGGGTCTAAAGTGAAATGAATGAAATCCCCTGACTTTAAGGTGGTAGTAGCTGACTTAGCAGAAGACTGCATAAGACTGTTAATTATCTTGGACGTGTGCTAGATACCCATCTGACAAGGGAGAGGATGGCACAAAAAGTTCTCTCCAAAGTGAACCATAAAATTAGGTTTCTGGATAAGTGCAATGGGGTCATTGGCAAGGGCTCTTGTTCAGTGCCACTTTGACTATTTGTGCTCTTCCTGGTACAGTGCCCCCAAGATAAGATTACTCAGGATTATTCTTACAATTCCAGCACTTCCACATCTTGACCATTCCCACTTTGAAAGCCTTAGATGCCTCAAAGGGGAGGAGAGTCTCAGAATAAATTGTGTCTTGTGAATAAGATTGTTAAGAGTATTTTTTTCCTTTATTTTACTAGGCAAGTCAGTTAAGAACAAATTCTTATTTTCAATGACAGCCTAGGAACAATGGATTAACTGCTTTGTTCAGGGGTAGAACGACAGATTTTTACCTTGTCAGTTCTGGGATTCAATCTTGCAACCTTTCGGTTACTAGTCCAACGCTCTAACCACTAGGCTACCTGCCACCCCATGGTCTCAAGGTATGGTCCCCGGGTACCTATGTACTACTTTAACTTGGTACTGGATAACCTAAACTATTCCACTAGAAGGAGTGAACAAACGTTGTTTGTTTTAGATTTAAAAATGCTATGGGGAAATAAACTTTTTATACTCAGCTGCCATTCTTTGGAATAGTCTTCCAAAGGATTTGAAATGTATAAAACCTCCATAGCTATTTTTTTTTAAATGGCTAAATAGTAGTATGTCCCAAAAGTTAGTCGTGAGACTGTAGGATGTGGCTGAGAAGGAAATTCCTGTTTATTTACAAGAGTTTATTTACAAGAGTGTACAAAGCTGTCATCAAGGCAAAAGGTGGCTACTTTGAAGAATCTCAAATATAAAATATAGATTTTGATTTGTTTAACACTTTTTAGTTACTACATGATTCCATATGTTATATTTCATAGTTTTGATGTCTTCACTGTTATTCTACAATGTAGAAAATAGTCAAAATAAAGAAAACCCTTGAATGAGTAAGTGTCCAAACATTTGACTGGTACTGTATATATATATATTCTTTTTTTAAATATATTTTTTTCTTCTAAAAAATATATATTTTCCTTTATTATTTTCCCCTAACCCTAACACCCATCCCCTAATTGAAGTGAACTTATCGACAGCAGCACTTCTACTTCCAGTTTATACATACTATATATAAAGGGAAGAAAAGGCCATTATTGAACATGGAGTACTGCCTTAATGTTGCTGGACCCCAGGAAGAGTAGCTGCTACCTTGGCAGCCACTAATAGTGATCTGTAATAAATACAAATACAAAGCAGTGTTTTTATGTACTGAAGAAGTTCATTTCAAAGTTGTTATTAGACTTAGGACAGACTGAGTGTTTCTAGACAAAAATGACTCCCCAAGTCCCTACATGTTCTGAGCTATTGATATAAAAAGTGGTGGATTTTGGACACTACGAAAGTAGCTTAAAGGAACGGAACAACCTAATTAGCCTACACGGTACATTTACAACTAGGCCAAACCCTGAGCTTAGTTCAGTTTTACCACTGATTATAAGCCACGATTACAACCAACCCGTAAACTTTTTACTATCCCAGAACTTAATATTAAACTACTGATTATAAAACATCTCTGAGTCAAACATTAGATGCTTTATGCAAAACCTTGTGTGATATGTGATTGTGTCTAAAATTGTAGTGTCAAGAAATATTTTGCTGCTTTCCTAATGAAATATCTTCTGAAGGGAGGAATCTGTAGGTCAGTTGTAACATACTGAAGATTTACATTTCAGAGTTGTTATTAGACTTTGGAAAGACCGACTGGCTTTAGTGTTCAGAAAAAAATGACTCCCCAAGTCCCTTCATGTTTTTGGTATAGTTGTTAAAGTTAGATTCACTTAAGGTTAGTGCTATGTGGGATCCTTGGGACATTCAAAGGCCAAAGTTGAATATGAAGCCACTGTCTGTCAACAGTATCTGTCAGCCGACTCCGCCCATTGAAAAGTTTAATACGCCATTAACATAGGAAGATCAGGGGGACTAAGGGTGCTGAAGAACTGAGTTAAGTGAGTATGAGTAAATTGGTTTTTGAGGTTGAAATTGTTATTGCGTTGTTGCACATAGAGCATTAATGTATTATGTTTGTGTTGTCTAGGTAGCTTTCCTGATTGCGAGATCTCTCTGAGCAACATAGTCTTAAAGAGACATTAGACGATATGGAGCTTGAGGGAGACCCTGAAGTCGTGAGTAGGAGGTGAGTCAGAGAGAGGGGCTGTCCATAATAGAGCAATAACAAGACTTCCTCTGTTTTGATTTTATTAGAGGATGTTTTAAGCGATTGATTTTAAGAGACTATATTTTTGACGCTACAAAAGCAGCGTAAAGAAACACAACGTCCTAACTATCCTACATGGTAAATGTACAATACTGTATGTGTCCTACACTGAACTATGCTGCTGGAATCTGGGGTTTTAAAGAATTTAAAACAGCTAACACTACAAAAAAAAGAGAGCCATACAATGTTTTCTGGGAAGTGTATAAGTTTGCCCCAATCCTTGCTATTCAAGGAGACATGGGATGAGACCTGTGAAAAAAGGCAGAGGGTTAAATGATTAGCTTATGGAACCGTCTTATCAATATATCAGAGGACAGAATAACAGAAACGTTTTTAAACTGAGATAAAACACACAACTACCACTGGAGAAAGGAAGTCAATTACATATTCAAGAAAGCTGATCTACAACACATATTTAGAAACAAGTTAAGATGCAATATCAACCTGATCAAACACAAGTTAACCCTTAGCTACAAAGACAAATGTTCAACTGAAAAATGGCTAAAACCAAAACTCTAAACTTACAACCAGATCAAAAACAGCTATGATCCAGAACCTTATCTCACCTATCACCTAACCAGAAACCAAAAGTCCTTGTGTGCCCAGTTGAGAACCAGGATAGTGCCTCTGGCAATTGAAGTAGGTAGGTCAAATGCCTTAGATGAGGGAGAGTGACAATGTACTGTCTGTGGTTTAAGGGGGGTAGAGAATAAACTGCACCTCTTAGTTTACTGTACTTTATATGATGATTTAAGAGCTATACTGTTCGACCAAATGTTGCATAGAAAACATGAACTCTTCTGGAGTAAAGATGAAGAAAAACGTAAATGGCTATTTAGGAAATAAATATTCCTGGTTGCAAATTTTATTTCCAAAGCTTGGAAGATGCAACAAGATAAGTTGAATACTTGAAAGGTTGTTTTCTCAATAGTTTTTCACTGCCGTATGAACGTATGTTTATATATCTATCCAGTTGAAGTTAGAAGTTTACATACACTTAGTTTGGGAGTCATTGAAACTCATTTTCAAACACTCCACAAATGTCTTGTTCACAAACTATAGTTCTGGGAAGTCGGTTAGGACATTTACTTTGTGCACGACACAAGTCATTTTTCAAACAATTTTTTACAGACAGATTATTTAACTTATAATTCACTGTATCACAATTCCAGTGGGTCAGAAGTTTACATACACTAAATTGAATGTGCCTTTAAACAGCTTGGAAAATTCAAGAAAATGATGGCATGGCTTTAGAAGCTTCTGATAGGCTAATTGACATAATTTGAGTCAATGGGAGGTGTATCTGTGGATGCATTTCAAGGCCTACCTTCAAACTCAGTGCCTCTTTGCTTGACATCCTGGGAAAATCAGAAGAAATCAGCCAATACCTCTAGTCTGGTTCATCCTTGGGAGCAATTTCCAAATGCCCGAAGGTACCACGTTCATCTGTACAAACAATAGTATGCAAGTATAAACACCATGGGAACACGCAGCCGTCATACCGCTCAGGAAGGAGATGCGTTCTGTCTCCTAGAGATGAACGTACTTTGGTGCGAAAAGTGCAAATAAATCCCAGAACAACAGCAAAGGACCTTGTGAAGATGCTGGAGGAAACAGGTACAAAAGTATCTATATCTACAGTAAAAAGAGTCCTATATCGACATAACCTGAAAGGCCACTCAGCAAGGAAAAAGACACTGCTCCAAAACTGCCATAAAAAAGCCAGACTATGGTTTGCAACTGCACATGGGGACAAAGAAATGTCCTCTGGTCTGATGAAACAAAAATATAACTATTTGGCCATAATGATCATTGTTATGTTTGGAGGAAAAAGGGGGATGCTTGCATGCCGAAGAACACCATCCCAGCCGTGAAGCACGGGGGTGGCAGCGTCATGTTGTGGGGATGCTTTGCTGCAGGAGGGACTGATGCACTTCACAAAATAGATGGCATAATGAGGTAGGAAAGTTATGTGGATATATTGATGCAACATCTCAAGACATTAGTCAGGAAGTTAAAGCTTGGTCGCAAATGGCTCTTCCAAATGGACAATGGCCCCAAGCATACTTCCAAAGTTGTGGCAAAATGACTGAAGGACAACAAAGTCAAGGTATTGGAGTAGCCATCACAAAACCCTGACCTCAATCCTATAGAAAATTTGTGGGCAGAACAGAAAAGGTGTGTGTGAGAAAGGAGGTCTTACAAACCTGACTCAGTTACACCAGCTCTCAGGAGGAATGGGCCAAAATTCACCCAACTTATTGTGGGAAGCTTGTGGAAGGCTACCTGAAACATTTGACCCAAATTAAACAATTTAAAGGCAATATTACCAAATACTAATTGAGTGTATGTAAACTTCTGACCCACTGGGCATGTGATGAAAGAAATAAAAGCTGAAATAAATCATTCTCTTTACTATTATTCTGACATTTCACATTATTAAAATAAAGTGGTGATCCTTAGTTACGTAAAACAGGGAATTTTTACTAGGATTAAATGTCAGGAATTGTGAAAAACTGAGTTTAAATGTATTTGGCTAAAGTGTATGTAAACTTCAGACTTCAACTGAATATATATATATATATGTATGTGTGTGTGTAAGTGTGCACATATAGACATAATTATTTTATTTAGCTACAGCAAACACAGTGTCTTATAAGCCCATGTGGGAGGGGCATCCTCTGGCAGGTAGCCTAGTGTTTAGAGCCAGAAACCAAAATGTTGCTGGATCGAATCCCCGAGTTGACAAGGTAAAAATCTGACGTTCTGCCCCTGAACAAGGCAGTTAACCCACTGGTCCCCGGGAGGCCGTCATTGTAAATAAGAATGTGTTCTTAACTGACTTGCCGAGTTAAATAAAGGTATATTTTTTATTTTTTAAATGCTGAAGATGCAATAATAAAATGTATCAATTAATCAAATCCATCAATCATGTACCAAACTGAGGCCAAACCCTGAGCAAAGTTCAGTTTTACCACTGATTATAGTCCAGAATTACAACCAACCCATAAACCTTTACAATCCCATAAATTAATGTTACACTACGGATTATAAAACATCTCTGAATCAAAAATTAGTTGCTTAAAACAAAACCTTGTGATATGTGATAACAATATTGTCTGAATTGTAGTGTCGAGGAGGAGAGAGTTGAGTCACCTGGTCTCAGCTGCCTGTCTATGAAGAGTAACAGGTCAATGTTTGAACCCATTCACTTCAGAGGAGAAACCATGCACCCGGATCTCAGGTGAGAGGTTTGAAAAAGGCCAGACTGCAACATTACATAGTTTCAGCCCGGTCGCACCAACTAGATATAGGATAGTATACGTTTTTTGAGCACAAATGGTCTGTTCACACCAAAATAATATAATCAGCTCTATCATATGAATCCGCATCATGGAGGAACATATATCATGTGACATGGGCTGCATTCCGAACACACAGTCCTCTCAGTCCTCAAATTAAGTGGATTAAATGAAGTGGATACTTCTGATGACGTATCATAACATATGATGAGTTGCAGAGCAAGGAGCGAGGGAAGAATTCATTCATTTTAAATGGACCACCCTTGCCCGGAAATTTGTCACTTGTTCATCCTACAGTTGTGTTTTCAGTTATCATGGAAAAACCAATAGCTGTTGTGTGTGTTTATATGCGCTACAGTCAATTATGATTGCTTTTCATATCTAGGCTGGAAGACAAAGCATCCGCAGACATCGAATACTAGCCATCCAAACGATATCAGGTCAAATGGAAAATTACAACGTATAAGTGTGATGTTAGGGAAAGTTATATGAGCTAGCTAACGTTTCCAAAAGCTAACCAAACAAAAACATCATTACTTTTACGATACGTGTTTGTGCCGTCATGTGCATCAGGAGCACAATTTCTGACTGTTTTTACTTACATTTGTATGTTGACTTCTCCATATTGATGTTGGTTTTATGTTTCGGATGACTTTTCTTAGCGGATGTACAATCATCGCAAATTGAATTATGGGGCGTTTCAGGACAGCACACTCGATCACAAACGAGGGCTGTTACGTTGCCAACTTCCTTTGCTTGGCTAATTCTTTGGACCGACGGCAAAGATGGCCGCGTGAGTTTCCCGAAGGGCATAAAGTGAGGGTGTCTTTTACATGTTTGAAGCGCAGCCATAGAGGAATGTATCATATCATGTGACATGGAGGATCGTATAACACCATGTGACACGGAAGAATCTAAAAAAATATAATATAATGTTAATTGGTGCGACCAGGTTGACCGTTTTGAAGGAAGGCAATACACAGTTAACTCTCTCTCTCTCTCTCTCTCTCTCCCCCTGTATCTTTTTTTTTCTCTCTCTCTCTCTCTCTCTCTCTCTCTCTCTCTCTCTCTCTCTCTCTCTCTCTCTCTCTCTCTCTCTCTCTCTCTCTCTCTCTCTCTCTCTCTCTCTCTCTCTCTCTCTCTCTCTCTCTCTCTCTCTCTCTCTCTCTCTCTCTCTCTCTCTGCCAGTTTGCTGACTGTGCGTCATTTCAGATGCCCTTTGTGTTCAGATGTGTTGACAAACCCGGTCTCCATTCCCTGTGGACACAGTTACTGCAGGCAGTGTATCAGCACACACTGGGCCCAGCCCGGCCATGCAGGAAACTATGTGTGCCCCCAGTGCAATAAGAGATTCAGAGCCAAGCCTGAGCTCTACACTAACACAGCCTTGGTCAAGGTGCTCCACGAGCTCCAGCAGGCAGGCTTCAGTCCTGCCCTCCCTGCTCTGGGCTACGCTGGGCCCATGGATGTGGCATGTGATATATGCTCTGGCCAGAAGCTGAGGGCGGTTAAGTCCTGTTTGACCTGCACTGTCTCCTACTGTGAGCCTCACGTCAGGCAGCACTACACCATCCCAGCTCTGCAGAGACACACCCTGGCCGATGTCATTGGATACGGTGGACACAAAGACCACCATGGTAACACTGGAAAGAAAGAGAGAATCAAAGAGGTACTGTCATTAGAAATATAATACTAGACATGACTACAAGCACTTATCTGGGTTGTTCCACCAATCGAGTACTTTTTGGGTAGTGTAATTTGGTCATTTAAATGTTTTTACATTTTAGCAGTCGGTCATAAAGGCACATGAATAACTTCAATAATCATGTTTTCCCATCACAAGAGGTGAAATAAATAAAATGACTATAGTAAGTGGCAAATAAAGTAACATATTTGACCATAACAGGGTTGATGTTTTCATCTTAAATCGGCCAGGGGTAAGGGAGAGGGCCAGGGTTATGGGAGAGGGCCAGGGGTAAGGGAGAGGGCCAGGGGTAAGGGAGAGGGCCAGGGGTAAGGGAGAGGGCCAGGGGTAAGGGAGAGAGCCAGGGGTAAAGGAGAGGGTAAGGGAGATGGCCAGGGGTAGGGGAGAGGAACAGGGATAAGGGAGAGGGGTAAGGGAGAGGGCCAGTGGTAAGGGAGAGGGAGAGGGGTAAGGGAGAGGGCCAGGGATAAGCGAGAGGGGTAAGGGAGAGGGAGAGGGGTAAGGGAGAGGGCCAGGGGTAAGGGAGAGGACCAGGGGTAAGGGAGAGGGAGAGGGGTAACGGAGAGGTGCAAGTTTAGTCATTTTTTACCTTCATACTGGCTTCACATGCTCGTGGAAAATAGGAAACTGGGAAGTGGAAAGTACGACATGATAGTGTTCAAATTATGTTGAAGTCATAACAATTCTTTAACCAATACAATTCTAGCTTGCTTGATAAGCTAGCTAACAATTCTAATAATAAAGTTAGCTAGCTTGCTTAACATTGACAATATGGTCAGACTAGCTACATCAAAATATTGACATGGTTGTAATGGTCAAAATCTGATTTGTCATCATCTTTTGGTTGAAAAGGGGAAAGGTCGGTGGTGTAAAGTCACAACTCGGATAACAACATTTTCCCACTTGTAATTCCGACATGGAGGGTTGTTAAAGTGAACTTTCCCACTGGGAACTAGGAGCTCCGATAGCACGTGAATGTGGCATCAGCATTACTCCTGTCACAGGCGTCCTCCTCTTCATCTGAAGAGGAGAGGCGAGAAGGATCGGAGGACCAAAATGCGGCGTGGTATGTGTTCATGATGAAATTTAATAAAGAAAACACTGAACACTGAAACACTATACAAAACAATAAACGTGAAGCTAAATGAGAACTGTGATGACACAAGCAATCAACATAGACAATCACCCACAAACAAACAGTGAAACCCAGGCTACCTAAGTATGATTCTCAATCAGAGACAACTAATGACACCTGCCTCTGATTGAGAACCATACTCTGCCGAAACATAGAAATCCCAAAATCATAGAAAAACAAACATAGACTGCCCACCCCAACTCACGCCCTGACCATACAAAATAATGACAAAAACAACAGAAATAAAGGTCAGAACGTGACAACTCCGTCATATAGTATTCTTTCTAACAAAGATATCAACAAATATTTTAGGATGTTGTGGACCCCTGGAAATAATCAGAATTAATGTAAACATTATGGTTTTAAAAACATAGCTTGTCCAAAAAAGTGGTCTCTTGGGGTAAGCCGCTGGACATAAGAAGTTAACCTCTTAAGAATCCAACTCTTTTTTTCAATTTCCACCTAAAATTACATACCCAAATCTAACTGCCTGTAACTCAGGCCCTGAAGCAAGGATAGGCATATTATTGTTACTATTTCAATGGAAACACTTTAAAGGTTGTGGAAATGTGAAAGGAATGTAGGAGAATATAACATAATAGATATGGTAAAAGATAATACAGAAAGATAAGATAATAAAGAAAAAAACAACCGTTCTTTTGTATTTGTTTTGTACCATCATCTTTGAAATGCAAGAGGAAGGACAAAATGTAGTTATTCCAGCCCAGCTGCAATTTAGATTTTGGCCAATATATGTGCAAAGTTTTAGACTGATCCAATGAACCATTGCGTTTCAGTAAAATGATTTGTATCAATACTGCCCACATGTGCCTAATTTGTTTATTAATAACTTTTCCAGTTTAACACTGTGCACTCTCCTCAAGCAATAGCATGGTATTATTTCACTGTAATAGCTACTGTAAATTGGACAGTGCAGTTCGATTAACAAGAATTTAAGCTTTCTGCCAATATCAGATATGTTTATGTCCTGGGAAATTCTCTTGTTACTTACACTTTTAACATAGGCCCTGTTGTTACCTCATATTCCAGCGATAATGCCTTGCATTACGCCTGGGAAGAAAACACACAACTTGCCGTTGGCTCAACTTACACCAAGGCAAACATTTTGACAATATTAGCCCACACAGCTACAAGGATGCACTTTCATGCCAGGTTTAGGACCTCATTTTAAGCTTATATAGACCCCAACTGATGTATAGAACAATCTTAAAATGATCTACTTTGATTTAGATACAAATATCATGAAACCTACAACACAAACCTATAACTCAATTTTCCACCCCAAAACACCAGAAAATGGACAAAATGAGTGGAAATATCTCACATGCTTTTACATTATGATTTGACATATATGTGTTCTATGTTGCTTTTGAAAAAAATATTTAAAAAGTTTCACTATATTAAAACGAGAATGTCGTTCACATAACAGGGTTGACCTTAAAATGAAAGAGAGACATAAATGTATCACTAAACACATTGAATAAATAATAATAATAACCAGAAATTACTTCAAAGCAACAAAATAACTTTACAATGAGAAATTGAGAAATGTTGTGATTTCATTGGGTAAGAATCTTCCTAGAAGTCAGAAAAACAAAACGCAGATTTCTTTGCACTTTCGCAAGTCTTTATTCATAAAAATCTGATTTATTGAATTTTCCATGCAGTCTTCATTATTTTATATGCACTTAATTTAATATAACAGGCTTTTACAATTCGTTATTTGTGCACAATCTCTACTTAAAACATCAAAGGCAGGAAAAACGTTCTCTATTCGTGGAACGACCCAACTATTGTTGATATAATGAGACTTACTGTGTGTGTGTCCTGTTTACTCTTCAGGAGAGAAATAATGAGAATGAGGTGGAGGGGAGCGTCTCTAAAAAGATGAAGATGGGGGAAGAAGATTCTGAGCTGAAGAAAATCATCTCTGAGCTGAGGAAGGAGAATTCAGTATTAAAACAAGAGGCAATTGAGAAACAACGGATGGACATCAGAACTGCTGACCTGTATAAGACCATCAACAAACTCCGCTCAGACCTTCAGCAAAAAGCAGCTGAGACTCAGAGAGGAAACCTGGAGAATATTACAGCTGGTCAGTGTTAGGGTTGAATATTTTACCGGTATTTTACAAATGTTTCATTCCGAGAATAAATCACTTTTCTCCCGGGTAACCCGGTATTTCACGCCAAAACCGAAAGTGTGATTCAAAAGCATTGTAAAGCATATACTCGACCATGGAAACCCATTTCATGAAGCTCCCGACAAACACTTATTGTGCCGACATTGTTTCCAGAGGCTGTTTGGAACTTGTTGCAACCGAGGACAGGCGATTTCAGCACATGGCTGTCCTGTTCTGTGAGCTTGTGAGGCCTACCACTTCACGCTGAGCCTTTGCTGCTCCTAGATGTTTCCACTTCACAATAACAGCACTTACAGTTGACCAGGCAGCACTAGCAGCGCATAACTTTGATGAACTGACTTGTTGGAAAGGTGACATCCTATGACAGTGCCATGTTGAAAGTCACTGAGCTCTTCAGTACGGGCCATTCTACTGCCAATGTTCATCTACAGAGATTGCATGGCTGTGTGCACGATTTTATACACCTGGCAGCAATGGGTGTGGCTGAAATAGGTGAATCCACTCATTTGAATGGGTGTCCACATCCTTATGGCCATTTAGTGTATTTCCCCAAATGTTAATGGCCTACCTCTTTCTCTCTCTGTTGTTGCTTCATTAATTAATCGTCTTCAACAGTTACATTTAATACATTTCGTTGTCCTTATCTTAATCATTCTTGAATAATATAAGAATTAGATGCAGAAGGCTTTCACTTCTCTTCACGAAGATTGTATGGTTATATGGATCTGAATAAATAACTGCTATAACCTACCGCATTTGCTCTTCTTTCAAACTACCCGTGAGTTCTATTGGCTGCTGTATTTAACATTCAGCAAACAAGAGCTTGTGTCCCTCTTTGAATAGTCTTTTGGTATAAGAAATGTTTAAAAAAATGTCCAGCAGCCTATTCTAGTCTTGCTTTTCCTGCATGGGACTCCAAGAGCTAAGGAGCGTTTTTTAAGGAGAGAGGCCAGCAGAGCACAGGTGTCTGGGTATTGAGCAGCTGCTCAATATCCCTGCTCAATACCCCTGCTCAATATGATGGGTTATTATAACCCATCATTAATTAATGAAATATAACATATATGACATCTACAGTGCAATCAGGAAAGTATTCAGACCCCTTGACTTTTTCCACATTTTGTTACATTACAGCCTTATTCTAAAATTGATTAAATAGTTTCCCCCCTTAATCTACACACAATAACCCATAATGACAAAGCAAAAACAGGTTTAGACATCTTTGCAAATTTCTTTAAAAGAAAAATATCACATTTACATAAGAATTCAGACCCTTACTCAGTACTTTGTTGAAACACCTTTGGTAGCGATTACAGCCTCGCGTCTTCTTGGGTATGACGCTGCAAGCTTGACATACCTGTATTTGGGGAGTTTCTCCCATTCTTCTCTGCAGATAATTTCAAACTCTGTCAAGTTGGATGGGGAGCGTCGCTGCACAGTTATTTTCAGACCTCCCCAGAAATGTTCAATCAAGTCCAGGCTCTGGCTGGGCTACTCAAGGACATTCAGAGACTTGTCCCGAAGCCACTCCTGCATTGTCTTGGCTGTGTGCTTAGGGTCATTGTCCTGTTGGAAGGTAAACCTTTGCCCCAGTCTGAGGTCCTGAGTTCTCTGGAGTAGGTTTTAATCAAGGATCTCTCTGAACTTTGCTCCGTTCATCTTTCCCTCGATCCTGACAAGTGTCCCAGTTCCTGCTGCTGAAAACATCCCCACAGCATGATACTGCCACCACCATGGTTCACCATAGGGATGGTGCCAAGTTTCCTCCAGACATGATGCTTGGCATTCAGGCCAAAGAGTTCAATCTTTGTTTCACCAGATCAGAGAATCTTGTATCTCATGGTCTGAGAGTCCTTTAGGTGCCTTTTGGCAAACTTCAAGCTGTCTGTCATGTCCCTTTTACTAAGAAGTGGCTTCTGCCTGGCCACTCTACCATAAAGGCTTGATTGGTGGAGTGCTGCAGAGATGGTTGTCCTTCTGGAAGGTTCTCCCATCTCCACAGAGGAACTCTGGAGCTCTGTCAGAGTGACCATCGGGTTCTTGGTCACCTCCCTGACCAAAAGGCCTTTCTCCCCATATTGCTCAGTTTGGCTGGGAGGCCAGCTCTAGGAAGAGTCTTGGCCTCCATAATTCAATTTAAGAATGATTGAGGCCACTGTATTCTTGAGGACGTTCAATGCTGCAGACATGTTTTGGTACCCTTCCCCAGATCTGTGCCTTGACACAATACTGTCTCGGAGCTCTACAGACAATTCCTTCGACCTCATGGCTTGGTTTTTGTTCAGACATCCACTGTCAACTATGGGACCTTATATAGACAGGTGTGTGCCTCTCCAAATCATGTCCAATCAATTGAATTTACCGCAGGTGTACTCCAATCAAGTTGTAGAAACATCTAAAGGATGATCAATGGAAACACGATGCACCTGATCTCAATTTCGATTCTTATAGTAAAGGGTAAGTCGCTCTGGATAAGAGCGTCTGCTAAATGACTTAAATGTAAATGTAAATGGGTCTGAATACTTATGTAAATAAGTTTGCAAAAATGTCTAAAAACCTGTTTTCACTTTGTCATTATGGGGTATTGTGTGTAGATTGATGAGAGAAAAAAGGGATTTAGTCCATTTTAGAATATGGCTGTAACGTAACAACATTTGGAAATATTCAAGGGGTCTTAATACTTTCCAAATGCAATGTATAGAGATATATATCAATCTACAACAGGATTATCTATTTTGGATTCAATTTGAATGGATTTGATAGAGAGAGAAAGATGCTGAGATCGGTTGTCTGTCCCCACCCTGAGCGTTGAAGATTCATCATGCAGAGGCCATAGAGAAGCTAGAGTTAGACATGGCATATATTTAACAGTTCCATTCCATGCTGTTCATAGAAATAATTTATTATAATTTTACAGGTTTCTCACAGTTATTTTTCCCAGGAAAAGGGAGTGGTTTTAGGCGGCAAATCCCAGTAAATCTCGGTGTCTCCCGCAATCAACTCTAGTCAGTGTGACTATGATCCTATCAGAATGACAGTTATATATTTCTGAAGTAAATAAGATAGTATTATCAGCATGTCTCCTTGTGTGGACTATTGTCTCATATCTTACTGTTCTCTCCCATGTGGTCTCTCAGGCTGGGTGGAGGTGCCAGCTCTGGGTCGGCCCATTCACCCTGGAATGCTGTATAACTGTTGCTCTGAGTCCTTCACTCCAGGTAACTCTACATTTAAGTGATATCTGCACCGATTATGTTCAGAATTATTATGTGTTTATAGGGATAGTGGAATGGATGAGAATAATATAAATGTCTTGGAGAATATGGAATTATATTAAATTATAATACTGTACATGACATTTTCACTCCCTTCAGACTTCTTGTGTGACTCAGACAATAAGATAAAAAGGAAAATATCCCTGCCGTTCCCATTCACTGAGACCAAGGTAATAGAGACAGACTCTCTGCAGGAGAGGTTCAGAGCTTTGGGACTGGATCAGCCAATCAGAACCAGTTTCCTGTCTGGACTGGTGGATGTGGGAGGAGCTGCAGAGTATCTAAACCATCCTCTCCTGCACAAAGGGGACTATGTGACTCTGCACTACAAAAGAACCACCCGACTGGATCAGTTGACTTTCTTCCTGTTAGAGAAGGTGAGGTGTCCTGAAGTGATTCAGCAGCAAACATCCACACACATGGTCATGGCTGTGACATATGGAACTCAGGCCTTCATCGTTTGTAAGACCAGCAGAACATGGACCATGAGCAAAGTTATCAATAAACTGAAGAAAATGATCCAATTTCTCACAGCAGAGGACGGAGCGTCTCAACTAGCTACATCTTCTGGTCTCACCTGTACCTACTATGGAGATCTTGAGACAAATAGAGGTGATAGAGAGATAACTGATCTCAGTGAGTCCTTCCCTAAGCTGCTGGGTCTCAGTGGAGAGAAGGCTGTTCCTTTGAGAGTTTGGCTCTGCCCTCTGAAGAACCTGTACCCTGCAGCAACCTGTGTGAGGGAGATCAGTGAAGACCTGCAGTCCAGGGTAGAGAGAGAGATGGAACACTACAGATACACAGGCACAAGGTGTGAGGAGATGGTAAAGCATGAGTGGGTCAGTAAAGTTCAGGACCTGAAAGATAAATTGATCAATTTTATAGATCTCATTCAACAGTACCTAGCTCAACTGCAGAAACTCATGGGTAGAATTTTGGTGTCTGTGAGGTCAGGAGTGCAGGAGGAGAAAGCTGTTGAAGAGGAGATGAAAGGTCATGACCTGTCCCCGTTCAGAATGGAAGCAACAGGACAGTGGCTGGATGACAAACAGGCTGAGCTGAAGTTCCTTGAATCTCTTGACTCTAAAATCAGATCTAAGATGGTGTCTACAGACCAGCTGCAAAAAGTCATTAGTAATTCAAAGACAGACACTGTGGTGTGTTTCACTCTCACCTCTCTGGGTGAAACAGACCTGTATCTCTCATCCCTGAAGCAGCATCTTGACTCCCTACAGACATACTCACAGACCAGGCCTGGCCACCGCTACCAGCACACTCAACCCTGGTTCAAGTCTGAGGAGAACAAGGAGAGAGTAACAACGGCAGCTAGAGCTTTTCTTGATTTCGTTAAGGTCACCAAGAAACTCAAGATCGTTGCAACCTCCATTCCAAATGATTCCACTCCTGGAGCCTCCATCCGTCTCTACCAGGGAGGCAGGTTAGTGGACTCTGACTATGAAGCTGTGTCAAAGCCTGAGACCGTTAAGGTAGTAGACACAGAGCAGAGTAGTGTGACCCTCCTCTTATCCCCGTCAAAGACTGGACACACTGACAGGTTCAGAGTGGAGTACAGACCTGTCAGACCTGACCTGTTCTTTCTCCATGAGGAGAAGAACTGGAGAAGCATGACGACCGGAGAAAATGGGAAAGCCTTTGTGATATCAGGCCTGGAGAGAGATACACAGTACCAGATCAGACACAGAGCAGAGGACATGGCAGGAGTGACTAGTGAGTTCAGTGACATCACTGTGGCAGAGACTGGGTCAGGGTCTGAGCCTGGGCGTCCGGTAGTCCAGTCAGCAGACAGAAACTCGGTCACTCTGACCTGGAGAAGACCAGTGGAGGCTGCAAAGGGACGGCCTGTGCTCCACTACAGACTGGAGTACAGAGAGGAGGGACAGGACGAGTGGGTCATACTGCTAACAGACAGGGACGAGTGTGTGTACTCCCTAACACCCACACACACCTCTTGCAGAGTCAGAGTATGTGCCATCTATAGAGAGGGAGACATGAGTGAACCTAGCAAAGAAACAGTCATCCCACTGGCAGGTACGGTTATTTTGAGTATTATATTATTCATACTTCAGTATAACATGCACCTGTTCCAAAATCTAGTAAACCATCATGTTGTATCTCAAATCAGATTTTTCCTTTCTAATCTATAGTGACATTTGTGATCGTGGTAATTGTTGTTCCTCTCCACAGCTGATGTGACTCTGGACCCTGATACAGCTCACTGTGAGTTGATCCTGTCTGATAATGGGAGGAGAGTGACAGTAGGAAAAAAAAGGAAGGTTCCTAATAATCCACAGAGATTTGATGGGTGGGCCTGTATCCTGGGAAAGGAGGGCTTCCGCTCTGGACGACACTTCTGGCACGTGGAGGTGAATATTGGGGTGGAGGCAAGTTGGGCTGTAGGAGTGACCAGGGAGTCTGCTGAAAGGAAAGGATGGTTCTCTTTCTCTCCGAATGAAGGTTACTGGTGTCTAAGTAAACCTTCTTGTAGTTCCACCCTGTGTGTCTTCAAGACCAACCTCCCCTGGCCCTCTAACCTCAAATTGTTGGATGTGTGTGTGGATATTGAGGAGAGGTGGGTCTCCTTCTACAACGGCGTGTCCAGGAGTCACGTTTACACCATCACTGACATGGTCTTCACTAAGGGAGAGAGGATTTACCCACTGTTGCGAACTTATGGAAGAGATAAAGGCCTTGTGATCCAGGAGCTGAAATAGACTTCCAGGCATCATAAGAACCCTTGAACAGAAAAGTGGGCAGTCATCCAAAAAGCAGACAACATTAGAGGTTCAGAGTGCGTCCTAATTATCTCCCTTTGTCCCATAGTGTGCACTTGCTCACCCCCCTTCACTGATTTGAAAGAAAATTACTGGTATAAGAAATATGGTGGAAACTAACTCCCACTAGCACATGACTCCACCAATCCAAAATATTAATGGAGAGTAATGAACGAGTGCACACTTCAGGAGGAAGGGAGAGATTTTTGGGACACAGACTCAGCGTGTGTGACATTCTGTTGCGCAGTTTAGGGAATTCCACAATCACACACCAGTGCTGTACCTCCCTCTAGTGGCTGGTGTCTGCAGCACATATGTCTGCCAATGTGTGAATAGAAATCTCCAGGGGGTCAGCAATGGGCGCCAAAACAGCCTGCAGTGGGAGGGGGGGTTATTGTCTGCATCATTTCCAATCCCCCATATATTTTTGGGGTAAACATACATACATACATACATACATACATACATACATACATACATACATACATACATACATACATACATACATACATACATACATACATACATACATACATACATACATACATACATACATACATACATACATTGTATATATACATACATATATTTTTTAACCTATATTTTCCTTTATTATTTTCCCCTAACCCTACCTCCCATCCCCAAATTGTAGTGAACTTATAGACAACAGCACTTAGGCTTCTACTTCGAGTTTATATATATACTATATACATTTTACTGACACAGTATATTTAAAATGTGTTATATTTTGTTTGTTTTAAATCTCATCTTTCAGCTACCATCAACGCACTCTATCTCTGAAGACCATCCAGTTTGATACATTTTTTTGCCATATATTTTTAACTGTGCTGTTTCACAAACGTTTTGAACGTATGTGTATATACAGTACCAGTCAAAAGTTACTATGAAATAACACATATGGAATCAGGTAGTAACCAAAAAAGTGTTATATTTGATTTTTATTACATTTTTTAGATTCTTCTAAGTAGTCACTCTTTGCCTTGATGACAGCATTGCACAATCTTGGCATTCTCTTAACCAGCTTCACCTGGAATGCTTTTCCAACAGTCTTGAAGGAGTTTCCACGTATGCTGACCACTTGTTGGCTGGTTGAGAGAATGCGAGAGTGTGCAAAGGTGTTATCAAGGCAAAGGGTAGCTACTTTGTTATTTCATAGTGTTGATGTCTTCACTATTATTCTACAATGTAGAAAATAGTACAAATTTAAGAAAAACCCTTGAATGAGTAGGTGTGTCCCAAATATTTACGGTATATTACAATGTTGTTTTTAATCTCACCCTTCAGCACAACCCCTCCCATCTATCTCTTAAAACAATCAATTTTTTATTTCAATATGCCATATATTTTACAACTGTGCTGTGATGTTTCACAAAAGTTCTGAACCTTTCTTTTCTCATAGTTTCTAGAGATTGTAAATTAAAGATAACATTTTTTGCTTAAAGTATTATATTATTGATCGATTGACTATGACATTTCAAATCACCTAGTAGTGCTAACTGCAGAGTTAGCTCCAGGTAAATGTTGCACTTCTTTAACCAATCATGTACCTGCTACCAAAAACAATCTACATATGGACAAATTATCTCCATGATTCGGTCTCTTCGCAGCAAAATCTGCAGAGCTGGGATTGTTGTATCCCCCATATAACATTCTATTGGTTGCAAGATTTTGTATAATTATTTCAATGGAAAAATTCTACATTTTGAATCCGTGTTTTGTGTATCAGTTCATAAACCATGTGCAATGGAATCAGTACATCAAAAATCTCTTTCCAATTATTTTGCAACCTATATGGCACAGCTGTCAATGTTTTGGTCCTTAATTGAAAATGGTATACTTTTTTTATTTATCACAATTTTCTTTAACCAATTTTGGTCTTTAATGCCGACAGACAAGTTCCTTACTTTTTCCCCCTTCCACTTTCATTTTCCACTTTTGTGGTAATACTGCAATTCATTGGTTGTAATTTTGGGTAGAGCAAACATTTCCAAATATTTTTGTTAGCTGCATGTGTGACAACTCCTCCAGTCCTATTTATGATATGATTTACAATGATTCTACCTTTTTAAAACTTTTTTTTGTATAATGTTTTTTTAAATCAATTACTATGTTTGAGTTAACCACCCTTTGTTGTATACTTTCTTCTGTATTTTCTGCTGGATTAAACTGAAATTGCAACCAACTTTCTATGGCTTTAAAAAAACAGTGATATTTTGGAGATTTATTTCATTTTCAAATAACCGAAAGTGAGAGGTTGTAATCTGAATATAGGGAAAAAGGCAATAATTGAATATGGGGTGAAACATTCTTACTAATCTGATAGAGAACCAGTTCGGATTTAAGTATTACTTTTAGTATGACTGACGCTTTAGTGAGAGGTCTAATGCTTTAATATTTAATCATTTCTGCCCATCCAATTTCCGACTCATTATTAGTTTAGTTAGTTTATGTGTCGGGGGGCTAGGGTCAGTTTGTTTATCTGGAGTACTTCTCCTGTCCTATTCGGTGTCCTGTGTAAATCTAAGTGTGCGTTCTCTAATTCTCTCCTTCTCTCTTTCTTTCTCTCTCTCGGAGGACCTGAGCCCTAGAACCATGCCCCAGGACTACCTGACATGATGACTCCTTGCTGTCCCCAGTCCACCTGGCCATGCTGCTGCTCCAGTTTCAACTGGCCTGGGCCCTAGGACCATGTCCCAGGACTACCTGACATGAGGACTCCTTGCTGTCCCCAGTCCACCTGGCCATGCTCCTGCTCCAGTTTCAACTGTTCTGCCTTACTATTATTCAACCATGCTGGTCATTTATGAACATTTGAACATCTTGGCCACGTTCTGTTATAATCTCCACCCGGCACAGCCAGAAGAGGACTGGCCACCCCACATATGTCCTTCTGTAGCTCAGTTGGTAGAGCATGGCGCTTGTAACGCCAGGGTAGTGGGTTCGATCCCCGGGACCACCCATACGTAGAATGTATGCACACATGACTGTAAGTCGCTTTGGATAAAAGCGTCTGCTAAATGGCATATATTATTATTATTATATGCTCTCTCTAATTCTCTCTTTCTTTCTCTCTCTCGGAGGACCTGAGCCCTAGGACCGTGCCCCAGGACTACCTGACATGATGGCTCCTTGCTGTCCCCAGTCCACCTGACTGTGCTGCTGCTCCAGTTTCAACTGTTCTGCCTTATTATTATTTGACCATGCTGGTCATTTATGAACATTTGAACATCTTGGTCATGTTCTGTTATAATCTCTACCCGGCACAGCCAGAAGAGGACTGGCCACCCCACATAGCCCGGTTCCTCTCTAGGTTTCTTCCTAGGTTTTGGCCTTTCTAGGGAGTTTTTCCTAGCCACCGTGCTTTTACACCTGCATTGTTTGCTGTTTGAGGTTTTAGGCTGGGTTTCTGTACAGCACTTTGAGATATCAGCTGATGTACGAAGGGCTATATAAATAAATGTGATTTGATTTGATTTGATTATATAAAAAGGACTGTTTAATTTTGTCTGGCTTGCCGTTCCAAATAAAATGTGAATATTTTTTGCCCATATCATTTAAAAAAACAGGTCACTAGGTGTAGGCAAGACTATAAACAAATAGGTAAACTGGGATATGACTAAATAGTTAATCAGGGTGATTTAAAAAAAATAGCTAACATTTCGATGGCCATAACAAATAGATATGCCGATAGTGGACAACCTTGTTTAACTCCTCTTGACAGTTTAATACTTTCTGAGAGGAATCCATTATTTACTATTTTATACCTAGGGTTACTATACATAACTTTAACCCATTTTATAGTACCAGTCAAAAGTTTGGACACCTACTCATTCAAGTTTTTATTTGGACTATTTTCTATATTGTAGAATGTAATAAAGACATTACATCTATGAAATAACACATATGGAATCATGTAGTATCCAAAAAAGTGTTAAACAAATCAAAATATATATTTATATTTGAGATTCTTCAAAGTTGCCACCCTTTGCCTTAATGACTGCTTTGCACACAAAGCTGGTTGAGAGAATGCCAAGAGTCTGCAAAGCTGTCATCAAAGCAAAGGTTGGCTACTTTTAAGAATCTCAAATATAAAACATATTTTGATTTGTTTAACACTTTTTTGGTTACTACATGATTCCATATTTTTTATTTCATAGTTTTGATGTCTTCACTATTACTAGAAAATAGTAAAAATGAAGAAAAACCCTGGAATGAGTAGGTGTGTCCAAACTTTTGACTGTATAAATTCCAGTCGTACTTTATCAAAAGCTTTTTCAAAGTCAGCTATGAATACCAGGCCATGTTTCCCAGATTTAGTGTTCTATTGTTTCCAGTACTTGTCTTATATTATAGCCAATGTATCGTCCATGTCTGATTAGGAGGAATAATATCCAACAATACTTTTTAATTCTATGCGCTATGCATTTTGCTATAATTTTTGAATCACTCCGCTGAAGTGTAAGTGGCCTACAGCTTTGTCAATGGATCTGTCACATATATATATATATATATATATATATATATATATATATATATATATATATATATATATATATATATATATATATATATATATATATATATATATATATATATATATATATGCCATTTAGCAGACGCTTTTATCCAAAGCGACTTACAGTCACTGTCATGTTTTGTCATTGATTATCATGTCTTGTCCCTGTGCTTCCCCTTCTATTCGTTTCCCTCTGCTGGTCTTATTAGGTTCTTTCCCTCTTTCTATCCCTCTCTCTCCCCCTCCCTCTCTCACTCTCTCGCTCTCTCTTCTCTCTATCGTTCCGTTCCTGCTCCCAGCTGTTCCTATTCCCCTAATCAATCATTTAGTCTTCCCACACCTGTTCCCGATCCTTTTCCCTGATTAGAGTCCCTATTTCTCTCCTTGTTTTCCGTTCCTGCCCTGTCGGATCCTTGTCTATTGTTCACCGTGCTGTGTCTATGTATTGCCCTGTCGTGTCGTGTTTCCCTCAGATGCTGCGTGGTGAGCAGGTGTCTGAGTCTGCTACGTTCAAGTGCCTTCCCGAGGCAACCTGCAGTTCTTGATCAAGTCTCCAGTCTGTTCTCGTCATTACGAGTAGTATTATGCCTTTGTTTGTAAAGTAACTTTACTGGATTAAAAACTCTGTTTTCGCCAAGTCGCTTTTGGGTCCTCATTCACCTGCATAACAGAAGGATCCGACCAAGGAATGGACCCAGCGACTACAGACGCTCGTAACACTGCCGTCGAGATCCAAGGAGCCATGCTCGGCAGACACGAGCAGGAATTGTCTGCTGCTCGCCATGCCGTGGAGAACCTGGCCGCTCAGGTTTCCGACCTCTCTGGACAGTTCCAGAGTCTTCGTCTCGTGCCACCTGTTACTTCCTGGCCTGCCGAGCCTCCAGAACCTAGGGTTAATAACCCACCTTGCTACTCCGGGCAGCCCACTGAGTGCCGCTCCTTTCTCACCCAGTGTGATATTGTGTTCTCTCTCCAACCCAACACATACTCTAGCGAGAGAGCTCGGGTTGCTTACGTCATTTCACTCCTTACTGGCCGGGCTCAAGAGTGGGGCACAGCTATCTGGGAGGCAAGGGCTGATTGTTCTAACAATTACCAGAACTTTAAAGAGGAGATGATTCGGGTTTTTGACCGTTCAGTTTTTGGTAGGGAGGCTTCTAGGGCCCTGGCTTCCCTATGCCAAGGTGATCGATCCATAACGGATTACTCTATAGAGTTTCGCACTCTTGCTGCCTCTAGTGACTGGAACGAGCCGGCCCTGCTCGCTCGTTTTCTGGAGGGACTCACGCAGTGGTCAAAGATGAGATTCTCTCTCGGGAGGTTCCTTCCAGTGTGGACTCTTTGATTGCTCTCGCCATCCGCATAGAACGACGGGTAGATCTTCGTCACCAAGCTCGTGGAAGAGAGCTCGCGTCAACGGTGTTTCCCTGCTCCGCATCGCAACCATCTCCCTCCTCTGGCTCAGAGACTGAGCCCATGCAGCTGGGAGGTATTCGCATCTCGACCAAGGAGAGGGAACGGAGGATCACCAACCGCCTGTGCCTCTATTGCGGATTTGATGGACATTTTGTCAATTCATGTCCAGTAAAAGGCCAGAGCTCATCAGTAAGCGGAGGGCTACTGGTGAGTGCTACTACTCAGGTCTCTTCATCTAGATCCTGTACTACTATGTCGGTCCATCTACGCTGGACCGGTTCGGGTGCTACATGCAGTGCCTTGATTGACTCTGGGGCTGAGGGTTGTTTCATGGACGAAGCATGGGCTCGGAAACATGACATTCCTTTCAGACAGTTAGACAAGCCTACGCCCATGTTTGCCTTAGATGGTAGTCATCTTCCCAGTATCAGATTTGAGACACTACCTTTAACTCTCACAGTATCTGGTAACCACAGTGAGACTCTTTCTTTTTTGATTTTTCGTTCACCTTTTACACCTGTTGTTTTGGGTCATCCCTGGCTAGTATGTCATAATCCTTCTATTAATTGGTCTAGTAATTCTATCCTATCCTGGAACGTTTCTTGTCATGTGAAGTGTTTAATGTCTGCCATCCCTCCCATTTCTTCTGCCCCCACTTCTCAGGAGGAACCTGGCGATTTGACAGGAGTGCCGGAGGAATATCATGATCTGCGCACGGTCTTCAGTCGGTCCCGAGCCAACTCCCTTCCTCCTCACCGGTCGTATGATTGTAGTATTGATCTCCTTCCGGGGACCACTCCTCCTCGGGGTAGACTATACTCTCTGTCGGCTCCCGAACGTAAGGCTCTCGAGGATTATTTATCTGTGTCTCTTGGACGCCGGTACCATAGTGCCTTCTTCCTCTCCGGCCGGGGCGGGGTTCTTTTTGTTAAGAAGAAGGACGGTACTCTGCGCCCCTGCGTGGATGTCGAGGCTGAATGACATAACGGTTAAGAATCGTTATCCGCTTCCCCTTATGTCATCAGCCTTCGAGATTCTGCAGGGAGCCAGGTGCTTTACTAAGTTGGACCTTCGTAACGCTTACCATCTCGTGCGCATCAGAGAGGGGGACGAGTGGAAAACGGCGTTTAACACTCCGTTAGGGCATTTTGAGTACCGGGTTCTGCCGTTTGGTCTCGCCAATGCGCCAGCTGTTTTTCAGGCATTAGTTAATGATGTTCTGAGAGACATGCTGAACATCTTTGTTTTTGTCTATCTTGACGATATCCTGATTTTTTCACCGTCACTCGAGATTCATGTTCAGCACGTTCGACGTGTTCTACAGCGCCTTTTAGAGAATTGTCTCTACGTGAAGGCTGAGAAGTGCTCTTTTCATGTCTCCTCCGTTACTTTTCTCGGTTCCGTTATTTCCGCTGAAGGCATTCAGATGGATTCCGCTAAGGTCCAAGCTGTCAGTGATTGGCCCGTTCCAAGGTCACGTGTCGAGTTGCAGCGCTTTTTAGGTTTCGCTAATTTCTATCGGCGTTTCATTCGTAATTTCGGTCAAGTTGCTGCCCCTCTCACAGCTCTTACTTCTGTCAAGACGTGTTTTAAGTGGTCCGGTTCCGCCCAGGAGCTTTTGATCTTCTAAAAGAACGTTTTACGTCCGCTCCTATCCTCGTTACTCCTGACGTCACTAGACAATTCATTGTCGAGGTTGACGCTTCAGAGGTAGGCGTGGGAGCCATTCTATCCCAGCGCTTCCAGTCTGACGATAAGGTTCATCCTTGCGCTTATTTTTCTCATCGCCTGTCGCCATCTGAGCGCAACTATGATGTGGGTAACCGCGAACTGCTCGCCATCCGCTTAGCCCTAGGCGAATGGCGACAGTGGTTGGAGGGGCGACCGTTCCTTTTGTCGTTTGGACAGACCATAAGAACCTTGAGTACATCCGTTCTGCCAAACGACTTAATGCCCGTCAAGCTCGTTGGGCGTTGTTTTTCGCTCGTTTCGAGTTTGTGATTTCTTACCGTCCGGGTAGCAAAAACACCAAGCCTGATGCCTTATCCCGTCTGTTTAGTTCTTCTGTGGCTTCTACTGATCCCGAGGGGATTCTTCCTTATGGGCGTGTTGTCGGGTTGACAGTCTGGGGAATTGAAAGACAGGTTAAGCAAGCACTCACGCACACTGCGTCGCCGCGCGCTTGTCCTAGTAACCTCCTTTTCGTTCCTGTTTCCACTCGTCTGGCTGTTCTTCAGTGGGCTCACTCTGCCAAGTTAGCTGGTCATCCCGGTGTTCGAGGCACTCTTGCGTCTATTCGCCAGCGCTTTTGGTGGCCGACTCAGGAGCGTGACACGCGCCGTTTCGTGGCTGCTTGTTCGGACTGCGCGCAGACTAAGTCGGGTAACTCTCCTCCTGCCGGTCGTCTCAGACCGCTCCCCATTCCTTCTCGACCATGGTCTCACATCGCCCTAGACTTCATTACCGGTCTGCCTTTGTCTGCGGGGAAGACTGTGATTCTTACGGTTGTCGATAGGTTCTCTAAGGCGGCACATTTCATTCCCTCGCTAAACTTCCTTCCGCTAAGGAGACGGCACAAATCATCATCGAGAATGTGTTCAGAATTCATGGCCTCCCGTTAGACGCCGTTTCAGACAGAGGCCCGCAATTCACGTCACAGTTTTGGAGGGAGTTCTGTCGTTTGATTGGTGCGTCCGTCAGTCTCTCTTCCGGGTTTCATCCCCAGTCTAACGGTCAAGCAGAGAGGGCCAATCAGACGATTGGTCGCATACTACGCAGCCTTTCTTTCAGAAACCCTGCGTCTTGGGCAGAACAGCTCCCCTGGGCAGAATACGCTCACAACTCGCTTCCTTCGTCTGCTACCGGGTTATCTCCGTTTCAGAGTAGTCTGGGTTACCAGCCTCCTCTGTTCTCATCCCAGCTTGCCGAGTCCAGCGTTCCCTCCGCTCAAGCGTTTGTCCAACGTTGTGAGCGCACCTGGAGGAGGGTGAGGTCTGCACTTTGCCGTTACAGGGCACAGACTGTGAGAGCCGCCAATAAACGCAGGATTAAGAGTCCTAGGTATTGTTGCGGCCAGAGAGTGTGGCTTTCCACTCGCAACCTTCCTCTTACGACAGCTTCTCGTAAGTTGACTCCGCGGTTCATTGGTCCGTTCCGTGTCTCCCAGGTCGTCAATCCTGTCGCTGTGCGACTGCTTCTTCCGCGACATCTTCGTCGCGTCCATCCTGTCTTCCATGTCTCCTGTGTCAAGCCCTTTCTTCGCACCCCCGTTCGTCTTCCCTCCCCCCCCTCCCGTCCTTGTCGAGAGCGCACCCATTTACAAGGTACGTAGGATCATGGACATGCGTTCTCGGGGACGGGGTCACCAATACTTAGTGGATTGGGAGGGTTACGGTCCTGAGGAGAGGAGTTGGGTTCCGTCTCGGGACGTGCTGGACCGTTCGCTTATTGATGATTTCCTCCGTTGCCGCCAGGGTTCCTCCTCGAGTGCGCCAGGAGGCGCTCGGTGAGTGGGGGGGGTACTGTCATGTTTTGTCATTGATTATCATGTCTTGTCCCTGTGCTTCCCCTTCTATTCGTTTCCCTCTGCTGGTCTTATTAGGTTCTTTCCCTCTTTCTATCCCTCTCTCTCCCCCTCCCTCTCTCACTCTCTCGCTCTCTCTTCTCTCTATCGTTCCGTTCCTGCTCCCAGCTGTTCCTATTCCCCTAATCAATCATTTAGTCTTCCCACACCTGTTCCCGATCCTTTTCCCTGATTAGAGTCCCTATTTCTCTCCTTGTTTTCCGTTCCTGCCCTGTCGGATCCTTGTCTATTGTTCACCGTGCTGTGTCTATGTATTGCCCTGTCGTGTCGTGTTTCCCTCAGATGCTGCGTGGTGAGCAGGTGTCTGAGTCTGCTACGTTCAAGTGCCTTCCCGAGGCAACCTGCAGTTCTTGATCAAGTCTCCAGTCTGTTCTCGTCATTACGAGTAGTATTATGCCTTTTGTTTGGAAAGTAACTTTACTGGATTAAAAACTCTGTTTTCGCCAAGTCGCTTTTGGGTCCTCATTCACCTGCATAACAGAAGGATCCGACCAAGGAATGGACCCAGCGACTACAGACGCTCGTAACACTGCCGTCGAGATCCAAGGAGCCATGCTCGGCAGACACGAGCAGGAATTGTCTGCTGCTCGCCATGCCGTGGAGAACCTGGCCGCTCAGGTTTCCGACCTCTCTGGACAGTTCCAGAGTCTTCGTCTCGTGCCACCTGTTACTTCCTGGCCTGCCGAGCCTCCAGAACCTAGGGTTAATAACCCACCTTGCTACTCCGGGCAGCCCACTGAGTGCCGCTCCTTTCTCACCCAGTGTGATATTGTGTTCTCTCTCCAACCCAACACATACTCTAGCGAGAGAGCTCGGGTTGCTTACGTCATTTCACTCCTTACTGGCCGGGCTCGAGAGTGGGGCACAGCTATCTGGGAGGCAAGGGCTGATTGTTCTAACAATTACCAGAACTTTAAAGAGGAGATGATTCGGGTTTTTGACCGTTCAGTTTTTGGTAGGGAGGCTTCTAGGGCCCTGGCTTCCCTATGCCAAGGTGATCGATCCATAACGGATTACTCTATAGAGTTTCGCACTCTTGCTGCCTCTAGTGACTGGAACGAGCCGGCGCTGCTCGCTCGTTTTCTGGAGGGACTCCACGCAGTGGTCAAAGATGAGATTCTCTCTCGGGAGGTTCCTTCCAGTGTGGACTCTTTGATTGCTCTCGCCATCTGCATAGAACGACGGGTAGATCTTCGTCACCAAGCTCGTGGAAGAGAGCTCGCGTCAACGGTGTTTCCCTGCTCCGCATCGCAACCATCTCCCTCCTCTGGCTCAGAGACTGAGCCCATGCAGCTGGGAGGTATTCGCATCTCGACCAAGGAGAGGGAACGGAGGATCACCAACCGCCTGTGCCTCTATTGCGGATTTGATGGACATTTTGTCAATTCATGTCCAGTAAAGGCCAGAGCTCATCAGTAAGCGGAGGGCTACTGGTGAGCGCTACTACTCAGGTCTCTTCATCTAGATCCTGTACTACTATGTCGGTCCATCTACGCTGGACCGGTTCGGGTGCTACATGCAGTGCCTTGATTGACTCTGGGGCTGATGGTTGTTTCATGGACGAAGCATGGGCTCGGAAACATGACATTCCTTTCAGACAGTTAGACAAGCCTACGCCCATGTTTGCCTTAGATGGTAGTCATCTTCCCAGTATCAGATTTGAGACACTACCTTTAACTCTCACAGTATCTGGTAACCACAGTGAGACTCTTTCTTTTTTGATTTTTCGTTCACCTTTTACACCTGTTGTTTTGGGTCATCCCTGGCTAGTATGTCATAATCCTTCTATTAATTGGTCTAGTAATTCTATCCTATCCTGGAACGTTTCTTGTCATGTGAAGTGTTTAATGTCTGCCATCCCTCCCATTTCTTCTGCCCCCACTTCTCAGGAGGAACCTGGCGATTTGACAGGAGTGCCGGAGGAATATCATGATCTGCGCACGGTCTTCAGTCGGTCCCGAGCCAACTCCCTTCCTCCTCACCGGTCGTATGATTGTAGTATTGATCTCCTTCCGGGGACCACTCCTCCTCGGGGTAGACTATACTCTCTGTCGGCTCCCGAACGTAAGGCTCTCGAGGATTATTTATCTGTGTCTCTTGGACGCCGGTACCATAGTGCCTTCTTCCTCTCCGGCCGGGGCGGGGTTCTTTTTGTTAAGAAGAAGGACGGTACTCTGCGCCCCTGCGTGGATTATCGAGGGCTGAATGACATAACGGTTAAGAATCGTTATCCGCTTCCCCTTATGTCATCAGCCTTCGAGATTCTGCAGGGAGCCAGGTGCTTTACTAAGTTGGACCTTCGTAACGCTTACCATCTCGTGCGCATCAGAGAGGGGGACGAGTGGAAAACGGCGTTTAACACTCCGTTAGGGCATTTTGAGTACCGGGTTCTGCCGTTTGGTCTCGCCAATGCGCCAGCTGTTTTTCAGGCATTAGTTAATGATGTTCTGAGAGACATGCTGAACATCTTTGTTTTTGTCTATCTTGACGATATCCTGATTTTTTCACCGTCACTCGAGATTCATGTTCAGCACGTTCGACGTGTTCTACAGCGCCTTTTAGAGAATTGTCTCTACGTGAAGGCTGAGAAGTGCTCTTTTCATGTCTCCTCCGTTACTTTTCTCGGTTCCGTTATTTCCGCTGAAGGCATTCAGATGGATTCCGCTAAGGTCCAAGCTGTCAGTGATTGGCCCGTTCCAAGGTCACGTGTCGAGTTGCAGCGCTTTTTAGGTTTCGCTAATTTCTATCGGCGTTTCATTCGTAATTTCGGTCAAGTTGCTGCCCCTCTCACAGCTCTTACTTCTGTCAAGACGTGTTTTAAGTGGTCCGGTTCCGCCCAGGGAGCTTTTGATCTTCTAAAAGAACGTTTTACGTCCGCTCCTATCCTCGTTACTCCTGACGTCACTAGACAATTCATTGTCGAGGTTGACGCTTCAGAGGTAGGCGTGGGAGCCATTCTATCCCAGCGCTTCCAGTCTGACGATAAGGTTCATCCTTGCGCTTATTTTTCTCATCGCCTGTCGCCATCTGAGCGCAACTATGATGTGGGTAACCGCGAACTGCTCGCCATCCGCTTAGCCCTAGGCGAATGGCGACAGTGGTTGGAGGGGGACCGTTCCTTTTGTCGTTTGGACAGACCATAAGAACCTTGAGTACATCCGTTCTGCCAAACGACTTAATGCCCGTCAAGCTCGTTGGGCGTTGTTTTTCGCTCGTTTCGAGTTTGTGATTTCTTACCGTCCGGGTAGCAAAAACACCAAGCCTGATGCCTTATCCCGTCTGTTTAGTTCTTCTGTGGCTTCTACTGATCCCGAGGGGATTCTTCCTTATGGGCGTGTTGTCGGGTTGACAGTCTGGGGAATTGAAAGACAGGTTAAGCAAGCACTCACGCACACTGCGTCGCCGCGCTTGTCCTAGTAACCTCCTTTTCGTTCCTGTTTCCACTCGTCTGGCTGTTCTTCAGTGGGCTCACTCTGCCAAGTTAGCTGGTCATCCCGGTGTTCGAGGCACTCTTGCGTCTATTCGCCAGCGCTTTTGGTGGCCGACTCAGGAGCGTGACACGCGCCGTTTCGTGGCTGCTTGTTCGGACTGCGCGCAGACTAAGTCGGGTAACTCTCCTCCTGCCGGTCGTCTCAGACCGCTCCCATTCCTTCTCGACCATGGTCTCACATCGCCCTAGACTTCATTACCGGTCTGCCTTTGTCTGCGGGGAAGACTGTGATTCTTACGGTTGTCGATAGGTTCTCTAAGGCGGCACATTTCATTCCCCTCGCTAAACTTCCTTCCGCTAAGGAGACGGCACAAATCATCATCGAGAATGTGTTCAGAATTCATGGCCTCCCGTTAGACGCCGTTTCAGACAGAGGCCCGCAATTCACGTCACAGTTTTGGAGGGAGTTCTGTCGTTTGATTGGTGCGTCCGTCAGTCTCTCTTCCGGGTTTCATCCCCAGTCTAACGGTCAAGCAGAGAGGGCCAATCAGACGATTGGTCGCATACTACGCAGCCTTTCTTTCAGAAACCCTGCGTCTTGGGCAGAACAGCTCCCCTGGGCAGAATACGCTCACAACTCGCTTCCTTCGTCTGCTACCGGGTTATCTCCGTTTCAGAGTAGTCTGGGTTACCAGCCTCCTCTGTTCTCATCCCAGCTTGCCGAGTCCAGCGTTCCCTCCGCTCAAGCGTTTGTCCAACGTTGTGAGCGCACCTGGAGGAGGGTGAGGTCTGCACTTTGCCGTTACAGGGCACAGACTGTGAGAGCCGCCAATAAACGCAGGATTAAGAGTCCTAGGTATTGTTGCGGCCAGAGAGTGTGGCTTTCCACTCGCAACCTTCCTCTTACGACAGCTTCTCGTAAGTTGACTCCGCGGTTCATTGGTCCGTTCCGTGTCTCCCAGGTCGTCAATCCTGTCGCTGTGCGACTGCTTCTTCCGCGACATCTTCGTCGCGTCCATCCTGTCTTCCATGTCTCCTGTGTCAAGCCCTTTCTTCGCACCCCCGTTCGTCTTCCCTCCCCCTCCCGTCCTTGTCGAGAGCGCACCCATTTACAAGGTACGTAGGATCATGGACATGCGTTCTCGGGGACGGGGTCACCAATACTTAGTGGATTGGGAGGGTTACGGTCCTGAGGAGAGGAGTTGGGTTCCGTCTCGGGACGTGCTGGACCGTTCGCTTATTGATGATTTCCTCCGTTGCCGCCAGGGTTCCTCCTCGAGTGCGCCAGGAGGCGCTCGGTGAGTGGGGGGGTACTGTCATGTTTTGTCATTGATTATCATGTCTTGTCCCTGTGCTTCCCCTTCTATTCGTTTCCCTCTGCTGGTCTTATTAGGTTCTTTCCCTCTTTCTATCCCTCTCTCTCCCCCTCCCTCTCTCACTCTCTCGCTCTCTCTTCTCTCTATCGTTCCGTTCCTGCTCCCAGCTGTTCCTATTCCCCTAATCAATCATTTAGTCTTCCCACACCTGTTCCCGATCCTTTTCCCTGATTAGAGTCCCTATTTCTCTCCTTGTTTTCCGTTCCTGCCCTGTCGGATCCTTGTCTATTGTTCACCGTGCTGTGTCTATGTATTGCCCTGTCGTGTCGTGTTTCCCTCAGATGCTGCGTGGTGAGCAGGTGTCTGAGTCTGCTACGTTCAAGTGCCTTCCCGAGGCAACCTGCAGTTCTTGATCAAGTCTCCAGTCTGTTCTCGTCATTACGAGTAGTATTATGCCTTTTGTTTGGAAAGTAACTTTACTGGATTAAAAACTCTGTTTTCGCCAAGTCGCTTTTGGGTCCTCATTCACCTGCATAACAGAAGGATCCGACCAAGGAATGGACCCAGCGACTACAGACGCTCGTAACACTGCCGTCGAGATCCAAGGAGCCATGCTCGGCAGACACGAGCAGGAATTGTCTGCTGCTCGCCATGCCGTGGAGAACCTGGCCGCTCAGGTTTCCGACCTCTCTGGACAGTTCCAGAGTCTTCGTCTCGTGCCACCTGTTACTTCCTGGCCTGCCGAGCCTCCAGAACCTAGGGTTAATAACCCACCTTGCTACTCCGGGCAGCCCACTGAGTGCCGCTCCTTTCTCACCCAGTGTGATATTGTGTTCTCTCTCCAACCCAACACATACTCTAGCGAGAGAGCTCGGGTTGCTTACGTCATTTCACTCCTTACTGGCCGGGCTCGAGAGTGGGGCACAGCTATCTGGGAGGCAAGGGCTGATTGTTCTAACAATTACCAGAACTTTAAAGAGGAGATGATTCGGGTTTTTGACCGTTCAGTTTTTGGTAGGGAGGCTTCTAGGGCCCTGGCTTCCCTATGCCAAGGTGATCGATCCATAACGGATTACTCTATAGAGTTTCGCACTCTTGCTGCCTCTAGTGACTGGAACGAGCCGGCGCTGCTCGCTCGTTTTCTGGAGGGACTCCACGCAGTGGTCAAAGATGAGATTCTCTCTCGGGAGGTTCCTTCCAGTGTGGACTCTTTGATTGCTCTCGCCATCTGCATAGAACGACGGGTAGATCTTCGTCACCAAGCTCGTGGAAGAGAGCTCGCGTCAACGGTGTTTCCCTGCTCCGCATCGCAACCATCTCCCTCCTCTGGCTCAGAGACTGAGCCCATGCAGCTGGGAGGTATTCGCATCTCGACCAAGGAGAGGGAACGGAGGATCACCAACCGCCTGTGCCTCTATTGCGGATTTGATGGACATTTTGTCAATTCATGTCCAGTAAAGGCCAGAGCTCATCAGTAAGCGGAGGGCTACTGGTGAGCGCTACTACTCAGGTCTCTTCATCTAGATCCTGTACTACTATGTCGGTCCATCTACGCTGGACCGGTTCGGGTGCTACATGCAGTGCCTTGATTGACTCTGGGGCTGATGGTTGTTTCATGGACGAAGCATGGGCTCGGAAACATGACATTCCTTTCAGACAGTTAGACAAGCCTACGCCCATGTTTGCCTTAGATGGTAGTCATCTTCCCAGTATCAGATTTGAGACACTACCTTTAACTCTCACAGTATCTGGTAACCACAGTGAGACTCTTTCTTTTTGATTTTTCGTTCACCTTTTACACCTGTTGTTTTGGGTCATCCCTGGCTAGTATGTCATAATCCTTCTATTAATTGGTCTAGTAATTCTATCCTATCCTGGAACGTTTCTTGTCATGTGAAGTGTTTAATGTCTGCCATCCCTCCCATTTCTTCTGCCCCCACTTCTCAGGAGGAACCTGGCGATTTGACAGGAGTGCCGGAGGAATATCATGATCTGCGCACGGTCTTCAGTCGGTCCCGAGCCAACTCCCTTCCTCCTCACCGGTCGTATGATTGTAGTATTGATCTCCTTCCGGGGACCACTCCTCCTCGGGGTAGACTATACTCTCTGTCGGCTCCCGAACGTAAGGCTCTCGAGGATTATTTATCTGTGTCTCTTGACGCCGGTACCATAGTGCCTTCTTCCTCTCCGGCCGGGGCGGGGTTCTTTTTGTTAAGAAGAAGGACGGTACTCTGCGCCCCTGCGTGGATTATCGAGGGCTGAATGACATAACGGTTAAGAATCGTTATCCGCTTCCCTTATGTCATCAGCCTTCGAGATTCTGCAGGGAGCCAGGTGCTTTACTAAGTTGGACCTTCGTAACGCTTACCATCTCGTGCGCATCAGAGAGGGGGACGAGTGGAAAACGGCGTTTAACACTCCGTTAGGGCATTTTGAGTACCGGGTTCTGCCGTTTGGTCTCGCCAATGCGCCAGCTGTTTTTCAGGCATTAGTTAATGATGTTCTGAGAGACATGCTGAACATCTTTGTTTTTGTCTATCTTGACGATATCCTGATTTTTTCACCGTCACTCGAGATTCATGTTCAGCACGTTCGACGTGTTCTACAGCGCCTTTTAGAGAATTGTCTCTACGTGAAGGCTGAGAAGTGCTCTTTTCATGTCTCCTCCGTTACTTTTCTCGGTTCCGTTATTTCCGCTGAAGGCATTCAGATGGATTCCGCTAAGGTCCAAGCTGTCAGTGATTGGCCCGTTCCAAGGTCACGTGTCGAGTTGCAGCGCTTTTTAGGTTTCGCTAATTTCTATCGGCGTTTCATTCGTAATTTCGGTCAAGTTGCTGCCCCTCTCACAGCTCTTACTTCTGTCAAGACGTGTTTTAAGTGGTCCGGTTCCGCCCAGGGAGCTTTTGATCTTCTAAAAGAACGTTTTACGTCCGCTCCTATCCTCGTTACTCCTGACGTCACTAGACAATTCATTGTCGAGGTTGGCGCTTCAGAGGTAGGCGTGGGAGCCATTCTATCCCAGCGCTTCCAGTCTGACGATAAGGTTCATCCTTGCGCTTATTTTTCTCATCGCCTGTCGCCATCTGAGCGCAACTATGATGTGGGTAACCGCGAACTGCTCGCCATCCGCTTAGCCCTAGGCGAATGGCGACAGTGGTTGGAGGGGCGACCGTTCCTTTTGTCGTTTGGACAGACCATAAGAACCTTGAGTACATCCGTTCTGCCAAACGACTTAATGCCCGTCAAGCTCGTTGGGCGTTGTTTTTCGCTCGTTTCGAGTTTGTGATTTCTTACCGTCCGGGTAGCAAAAACACCAAGCCTGATGCCTTATCCCGTCTGTTTAGTTCTTCTGTGGCTTCTACTGATCCCGAGGGATTCTTCCTTATGGGCGTGTTGTCGGGTTGACAGTCTGGGGAATTGAAAGACAGGTTAAGCAAGCACTCACGCACACTGCGTCGCCGCGCGCTTGTCCTAGTAACCTCCTTTTCGTTCCTGTTTCCACTCGTCTGGCTGTTCTTCAGTGGGCTCACTCTGCCAAGTTAGCTGGTCATCCCGGTGTTCGAGGCACTCTTGCGTCTATTCGCCAGCGCTTTTGGTGGCCGACTCAGGAGCGTGACACGCGCCGTTTCGTGGCTGCTTGTTCGGACTGCGCGCAGACTAAGTCGGGTAACTCTCCTCCTGCCGGTCGTCTCAGACCGCTCCCCATTCCTTCTCGACCATGGTCTCACATCGCCCTAGACTTCATTACCGGTCTGCCTTTGTCTGCGGGGAAGACTGTGATTCTTACGGTTGTCGATAGGTTCTCTAAGGCGGCACATTTCATTCCCCTCGCTAAACTTCCTTCCGCTAAGGAGATGGCACAAATCATCATCGAGAATGTGTTCAGAATTCATGGCCTCCCGTTAGACGCCGTTTCAGACAGAGGCCCGCAATTCACGTCACAGTTTTGGAGGGAGTTCTGTCGTTTGATTGGTGCGTCCGTCAGTCTCTCTTCCGGGTTTCATCCCCAGTCTAACGGTCAAGCAGAGAGGGCCAATCAGACGATTGGTCGCATACTACGCAGCCTTTCTTTCAGAAACCCTGCATCTTGGGCAGAACAGCTCCCCTGGGCAGAATACGCTCACAACTCGCTTCCTTCGTCTGCTACCGGGTTATCTCCGTTTCAGAGTAGTCTGGGTTACCAGCCTCCTCTGTTCTCATCCCAGCTTGCCGAGTCCAGCGTTCCCTCCGCTCAAGCGTTTGTCCAACGTTGTGAGCGCACCTGGAGGAGGGTGAGGTCTGCACTTTGCCGTTACAGGGCACAGACTGTGAGAGCCGCCAATAAACGCAGGATTAAGAGTCCTAGGTATTGTTGCGGCCAGAGAGTGTGGCTTTCCACTCGCAACCTTCCTCTTACGACAGCTTCTCGTAAGTTGACTCCGCGGTTCATTGGTCCGTTCCGTGTCTCCCAGGTCGTCAATCCTGTCGCTGTGCGACTGCTTCTTCCGCGACATCTTCGTCGCGTCCATCCTGTCTTCCATGTCTCCTGTGTCAAGCCCTTTCTTCGCACCCCGTTCGTCTTCCCTCCCCCTCCCGTCCTTGTCGAGAGCGCACCCATTTACAAGGTACGTAGGATCATGGACATGCGTTCTCGGGGACGGGGTCACCAATACTTAGTGGATTGGGAGGGTTACGGTCCTGAGGAGAGGAGTTGGGTTCCGTCTCGGGACGTGCTGGACCGTTCGCTTATTGATGATTTCCTCCGTTGCCGCCAGGGTTCCTCCTCGAGTGCGCCAGGAGGCGCTCGGTGAGTGGGGGTACTGTCATGTTTTGTCATTGATTATCATGTCTTGTCCCTGTGCTTCCCCTTCTATTCGTTTCCCTCTGCTGGTCTTATTAGGTTCTTTCCCTCTTTCTATCCCTCTCTCCCCCCTCCCTCTCTCACTCTCTCGCTCTCTCTTCTCTCTATCGTTCCGTTCCTGCTCCCAGCTGTTCCTATTCCCCTAATCAATCATTTAGTCTTCCCACACCTGTTCCCGATCCTTTTCCCTGATTAGAGTCCCTATTTCTCTCCTTGTTTTCCGTTCCTGCCCTGTCGGATCCTTGTCTATTGTTCACCGTGCTGTGTCTATGTATTGCCCTGTCGTGTCGTGTTTCCCTCAGATGCTGCGTGGTGAGCAGGTGTCTGAGTCTGCTACGTTCAAGTGCCTTCCCGAGGCAACCTGCAGTTCTTGATCAAATCTCCAGTCTGTTCTCGTCATTACGAGTAGTATTATGCCTTTTGTTTGTAAAGTAACTTTACTGGATTAAAAACTCTGTTTTCGCCAAGTCGCTTTTGGGTCCTCATTCACCTGCATAACAGTCACACCCTGATCCATTTCACCTGTCCTCGTTATTGTCTCCACCCCATCCAGGTGTCGCTTGTTTTCCCCAGTGTATTTATCTCTGTGTTTCCTGTCTCTCTGTGCCAGTTTGTCTTGTATGTTTCCTAGTCAACCAGCGGTTTTCCCGTTCTCCTGCTTTTTGGATTCTCCTTTTTCTAGTCCTCCCAGTTTTGACCCTTGCATGTTTCTGGACTTTGTACCCGCCTGCCTGACCTGACCATGAGCCTGTCTGCCACTCTGTACCTCTTGAACTCTGATCTGGTTTGGACCTTTTTGCCTGTCCACGACCATTCTCTTGCCTACCCCTTTGGATTAATAAACATTGTAAGACTCCAATCTGCCTCCTGTGTCTGCATTTGTGTCTCACCTTGCGCCTTGATAGGATCCTGTTTCAGTAATTATGAAATAAGACCTTCATGTTGAGTATCTCATAATCAACCATTTTTTAAAAACATGCTAATAACGGTCCTCTGAGTACATCAAAAAGGTTTGCTATACCTCCACTGGTTTGCCATCCAACCCTGGAGTTTCCCCAGACTTAAAGGCTTGAATTGTATCAAGAAGTTATTCCTCTGTAATTTGTCCTTCACATGAGTCTTTCTGTTCATTTTTACATAATTAATAGAAACAAAAATCCATACAATTATCTTTGGTTAGTGGAGATGGAGGAGACTGAAACAAAAACATATGCTTAAAGTACTTCCTCTTGTTGTGGGAAATTCTAATCACGTGAGCGTTAGACTTTGTCATTTCTTCAATCAATGTATCTTTATTACATAATTATTGTTAAGCATACATTTAAACAAACAAAATACATATTTCTGGTGCCTGACATTTCCTCCATGGTAAACAACCTTCATTTGAGTTGCTGAGTTTAATACCTTATCAAAACACTGACCCTGGAAAATAATAAAAAACATACAATTAACATCACACACACGCTTCATTACAGCAAATGGGACAATCATCCTGCTGACAACTAGCACAGTGGTGGGGTCAGTGTGATGGAAAGGTCCATTTTGTTTAGAACCCTTCCTAAACCAGTGACAGAGACCCCTCTTTGGGCACTTTGTACACACAGTATGGAACATGAGCTCTACATTTGGGCCCTCATGCTCAGGATTGGGGTCTTCATCATCAGAGATGTTGTCAGGAATAGGTCAGGGAAATCATTCAGTTTCCAAATCATAATTAAAACCCAATTATCCAACCAAATTTAGAATGACATTGCTCAGTGATTCACGTTGGTTCTATCACTCAAAGTTAAAACACTCAATTTAGCACACATCGGCTCTAGCAGAATGTACATTTACATTAACATACAGTGTAATTATCCATAATTCTAGCATGAACTTTCTGGTGATAATTACAGATCAGTATCTCAATGCATTCTTAGTCTAAATTACTATACATTTTGCAGTGTGTAGACCTCTACAATCAACTTAATACCTCAATACAGGCACAGTTGACCAACCCCCTTCCCTCCCTGTCACTGAGTCTTCTGGAGTCTCTTAATTTTCTTCCTCAGATCACTTTAAAGTTAGTCCTCCCGATGGCACACATGTTCAAAGTGGATGTCCCTTGATAATGTCTTTCACACTGTCCTTTACTGTCTGTTATGACTTGTCCATTTGCCAACCAGTATACCAGCAACATGAGAGAAGTTTGCTCACTCCACATGGACTTCTGTCGCACTCCTGAGAGAAAAGGCATGAGAGCACAGGCAGTTGATAGCATCGACTGGATGCTGTGTACAGGTTGCTGGCTCGGACTCAAGTCTCACGGTAGAAGTGGTGAAGGACCATACTGAACGACATTTTCTCCTCATTACTTCAGACGGTTAGAGGGGGTTTAGGTTCACACTTTTCTCAGTCAAATTGTCCCTTTCATGCAACTAGATTTTTATTGATTTATTTTTTGATTGAACCTTTATTTAACTAGGCAAGTCAGTTAAGAACATATTCTTATTTACAATACATCTGTGGTCCAAAGATACCATCTGAGGTCACCTTCGCCATAACCTCGAGAGAGGATAGTTCAGAACAACAGTTTAGTTTAGGGCATTTCCGAGTCAAGAAATCCAGACAAATTATTTACTGTATGACAAGTTATTACTTCTACCAATATTCTTAATACACATTTCTAAGACACATGTCAAAGAGAATAGCTACATATACTCCCCCATCATATCGACGACCTCACTGCAGAGCTACAGGGAGGAAGTTAGGTGGCTAATTCTTAGGGAGAAATTTTAATCATCCTGCAGACCCAATCTGGTGAGATTCATATTAAAGCAAGATAGAAACTTGTTAAGGGATTTTTAAAAATCAATAATGACTAATTATGTATACATTTCAATCAGGACTGACTAATCAGAATACTATTATGTTACTGTATATGTATGAATTTTCTTTTAATCCTAGTAATGAATATAATGTGTGTAAATATAATCAAGAATTAGAACAATGACTGTCTGTTCCTTGGTAGAAATGAATTAACTTATCGCTAGACTGGCTAGAATGCTTATCTACACAGGCAGACCTTGGCTCGGATCATAAATAATCTAAATTAGGAGAGACGATGTGGGAAGGCTTGAGAACTATACTGCCATTGTACAGGGTGAAGAAGAGACAGGACAGTTGAAAAACTAATGATGTCATTTACAGTTTATAACCCGTGGTAAACTGTATCGTGTTCAGTACTCTCGAGAATAAACGCTGCTGATTGATTTTGAGACTGGTCTCTGTCCATTTTATGCAAATAAGAGTCTTACAAATAAGAGTGTTTCATTTTAATTGGGTATTAAAACATATAGGAATTTAATTTGTGTAACAGAAACAGAACAAACAAAACAAACAGTCATACACTTCTGCATATATCCTTTGATACACTGCTTCTTTTTACAGGCAGGTATCAATCTGCATATTTAATCAAAAAGCCTTAAATTAAAATAATAAATAATAACAAATCGAGTTAGAGTTAATACCCTTACATATGACCTTTAGAATCATAAAACACGAGACGAGATGTTAAAAACTGTCCATTGTGCCAATAGATGGAATGCACTCGCATGGGATTTGCCGTGATGTTGACAGAGTGGCATGGGAGGTTTATTTCTTAGACTGGGTTAAGATGTCAATTTTGGGACACATCCTCAGTAGTGTGCCTTCGAATCAGTGGGTGTTTCGTCCTTTAATCACTAAACACCCTCATCAAAGGTTGCCAGCTAAAGGGTGATCAAGCCTTATGATGAAGCTGATGTTGCTTGCCTCCATTTGCCAAAGCTCACTCCAGTTGATCTTTCTCCTCTCCAGGCCTTCCCACCGCGTCCATTGCCCTTGTTTTGCACTTCTTGCAGTCTCCTCCTGTCTGCGCACCTTCTCGACCACCAGCTTCCTGCGTTCAGATGTTGTTGCCTTATGGAACGTTGGTTTGCTTGCTGCCAGGCCAAAGCCTCCTCTTCCATGCTGGATATTCCCCACAATGTATTGGTGTCTCAGGGCTGATGTTGCTTGCTGCACAGCCTTGGATGATGTCCATTTCCGTCCAGTTTGTAGGGGAGGTGCAGCCTTGCTAATGGTCTGGTCTTTGGAGTCCTTCAATGTCATCTGAAGTCTTACTTTAGAGCACTTGTACTCCTCCATTAGACTTGTAAGAGGTAGTAGTTCAAGGACCCCTTTGCCATAGAGGCCGATGTTATTCAGGCATCGTGGGACACCCAGCCATTTCTTCACGTATGAGGTAATGGTTCACTCCATCTTCTCCACTGTTATTATTGGGACCTCATAGACGGTGAGTGGCCGTAAATCAGTATTGCATATGACCTTCAAATCATTTAATCAAATCACGTCAAATTTACTTATATAGCCCTTCTTACATCAGCTGATATCTCAAAGTGCTGTACAGAAATCCAGCCTAAAACCCCAAACACTAATCACTAATCACTAATAAGAAATCATCACCCAATGTCTCTCGCCTCTCCAGTGAGGGTGATCAAACCACACTGGAAAGTCAGGACAGAGGTCATTCATTCCCTTTCTCTTTCCTTTCCCTGTACCTCAGACTAATTATTTTCAAACATTTCATACATTTTGTATACCAGGTTTACATTGGGTGTTTTCAGTACATTTCTTCTCAAAATAATTCACGTGTTTAATTAATACTCAGAAAAATAAAAACAGAAAAAAATGTAATTTGTGTACTCCTTAAGGTACATCCTCATCCTAACCTGTGAAAACCACACTAAAACCAAATGAAAAGACCCCACACAAGAAATCAAACACAGTATTAACACCACTAACAAATATTCATAACAAATAAAATAAAATCAAATTTATTTATATAGCCCTTCGTACATCAGCTGATATCTCAAAGTGCTGTACAGAAACCCAGCCTAAAACCCCAAACAGCAAGCAATGCAGGTGTAGAAGCACGGTGGCTAGGAAAAACTCCCTTGAAAGGCCAAAACCTAGGAAGAAACCTAGAGAGGAACCAGGCTATGTGGGGTGGCCAGTCCTCTTCTGGCTGTGCCGGGTGGACATTATAACAGAACATGGCCAAGATGTTCAAATGTTCATAAATGACCAGCATGGTCGAATAATAATAAGGCAGAACAGTTGAAACTGGAGCAGCAGCACGGCCAGGTGGACTGGGGACAGCAAGGAGTCATCATGTCAGGTAGTCCTGGGGCATGGTCCTAGGGCTCAGGTCCTCCGAGAGAGAGAAAAAAGAGAGAAGGAGAGAATTAGAGAACGCACACTTAGATTCACACAGGACACCGAATAGGACAGGAGAAGTACTCCAGATATAACAAACTGACCCTAGCCCCCCGACACATAAACTACTGCAGCATAAATACTGGAGGCTGAGACAACAGGTGTGTTGTGTGTGGGTGCTTGCGAACCGTAGCGTAAACCTAAAACACATCAGATGATAGTATCCCCTTGAGCAGAACACCTTCTAAAGTAAACAATCCCCAGAACCCTGACACCAAACTTATCATCTTAACCTGTTGCATTGATTTAGTCAAAATATACAACCTGTTGTTTAACAAATCTATTAGGACCTTCAAAAAGTTGGTTCTGTCTTATCATCTTAATATTCAATACTAAAACATTTACTTCAATCTACTTTAAATAGGGCGGCAGGGTAGCCTAGTGGTTAGAGCGTTGGACTAGTAACCGGAAGGTTGCAAGTTTAAATCCCCGAGCTGACAAGGTACAAATCTGTCGTCCTGCCCCTGAACAGGCAGTTAACCCACTGTTCCTAGGCCATCATTGAAAATAAGAATTTGTTCTTAACTGACTTGCCTAGTTAAATAAAGGTAAAAAAATTCAACAAAAATACTTGACACTGTTCCTCGTAATGGAAACAGATTATAATTTTAAATGACATAACCTTCTTTCATAAATTCAAACTATAACATTTAGTAATAATAATTAGAAATAGTCAAAGAGCGTCTCCCATTCAACTATTCATAACTCTGCTCCTAATGTCCCATTTTGGCCCTTACATCCTGTTTGAGTTCAGTGAGTACTACTCACTGTCACTCGCAGCTTATCTATTTTGTCAGCCTCAAAGCTTAATCCTTCTATTCATCATTTAACCTTGTTTTGAAACCTCAGCTGCTTCAAACTTCACATGACTAAAATATGGCATTAGAGTACTATCCAAAAAATCACTAATAACATATTAGCATTCACATTGTGTCAACACTCATTAAGTTTACATCAACACTCCTTATCAATGTCTACGTCACTGTCCCTTATCGTAAGATTTAGAAGAAAAAAACAACAACATGATTATTCTCTCCTTGTTAGAAGGCAATGTTTTGATTGTATTATTAAATGTCTGTTATTTTAAGATTAACATGTAATGCGCCAAATTCACAAAATACCTCAGCCAATTCCTAAGGGAAAATATATATTTCGGGGGGAGCTAAAATAGTTCACAATACTAGAGCCTCTTTTACTGCCCACAATTCATTGCTTTTGTAGCCTTGTTTTATCATGCAATAATTAATACCCATGTTTAGTTATCAATTATGATCATGGTCACAGGTCTATCGCAATTGCCGATCGTCTGTTATTAGAATGCATTAGATTTAGTTAACTGTCCCTTCTGATTAGACTACAGGTAATATAACTTGCTGTTGTTGACAAGAATATATTCAGTTCATATCCATATGATTAATATTTGATTCAGTGATTTAAATTACGACCTCATTCTCACTCAGTAGGCTACTCCAACAGACCATTAGGCAACAAAAAAAGTTTTTACCTCGAAATCACCCTGCTATTCATGTTTAATAAATTAGCCTTTCATATTGAACTAAGCAAGCCACTAAATCATTCAGTTTACATCTTAAAACTCATTTTTAGCCTTTGTGGGCAGGTTTATAATTTAAAAAAAATGCATTACCATGACAGAGAAAATCCCATAAGCGTTTATAATTTTATTGGTTAAGGTTAAGTCAAGTCCCCTACCATTACCAAAAGTGGATATACACCAATCTTGTTCTGAGCATATTTCCCAAACCTATTTAGGCATACAATGCAAAACCTTATTTTTATTGAATGATTGATAAACGGACCACACTGAACCTGTCAGAATACTTTGACTCCCCTTGGGGAGGTCTAATTATGGAGTGCAAGTTCTATATTATTAGAATTTTTTACCATTGTTACTTTATCAAATCTCTAGTAATTGATTATACCCACATACAATTTCTCATGTTTTCATATCCTCACAGAATCCCCCATATAACATTATAAATCAAAACTTGTTATCCAAATTTCAATCACTTATTATGCAAATTTCTATATATTTTCCCCCAAATGTGAAATTATCAAAATTTCAATATCTTATTACCCAAACTCCAGCTTAACACTTATTTCCACCCTCACACAACTCTCATATCACATTCACACAGTACTGTTCCCAAACATACTTAATCAATATTTTTGTAACATGCAGGAATATTTTCTTACACGTTTCTACTTCAGGACTACTTCCTGGAATTACATAATTTGCACATTTGCATTTTACAATACTAACCCAGAGCATTATAATGCATTTCACACCTCTCCTTACAACAACAGTATGCTCACAACTCCATGTTTTCTCCTCTTAGGATAGTATCATCAGTACTTCCTCTCTATTATGACGATTGCTTAAAAATCTTATAAACTTAAGAATGGCAGTACGGTCACGACTCCGTCTTTTACTTGAGGGCAGTATGGTCACGACCCCGCCAGCCTCCTCTGGAGTATCCTGGGCAGGTCCCTCCTGTATCTGTCTGCCGTCCCTCTCTGCAGGACCCTGGGCAGGTCCCTTTCTGCTCCCTTAATGAAGTGCTGGTTGCCTTGAATCACACCTAGAGTGATCCCCATGCACGGATGACCCTGGTCCTCTGGAGTGGTCAGCAGACAAAGATAAGGATCATGAATGTTGTTTGAAATTCTAATCAAGTGAGAGCGACTTTGTAATTTCTTCAAACAATTAACCTTTATTATCAATTTAAGAATTGCAATAATGGAGCTGGTCAACGAATCACCCATAGGTTAAAAAAAACAACTACTTAGTCATGGTTGTTTCCCCTCCTCTGCGACAGATTGATGCATCATTAGCTACCTTGTTTTCTTCTTGTGGTTCTGTGTACTTTCTCCACTTTCTAGAGGACCGAGTTTGGAAATCAGTGGAATTAGATTATGATAGCTAAGAAGATGGAGAAAATTCTGGCGTTTGAATGCAAATATGCAGACAGAGTCAAAAAGGGAACACAGAACATCTCCGGATTACATCTTCAAACTAAGGGCAACCATGGCATCTGTGATAGAGAGGGAGAAGCGTCCATCCATGTATACAGGTAAGAGAGTCTAGCTAGCTACATTTTCAGATATTACACATTTAAAATTTTGTCAGGAAGTTGTTTTAATTTCATGTTAAAGTGTACTGTTAGCTAGCTAGCTAATGTTAGCTGGCTGGCTAGCTAGCTAATGTTACGTGTATGATCTGTGTAGTAATATTATTCGTATCTCCGAGATATTTGCATTGCTAGTTATAGCCTAATGTTAGCTAGCTAACATTGAACCTGGTTGGTTAGCTACCTGCAGATTCATGCAGGGTAGTAACGTTATGAGTTGGAATTTTGGTTCATTGTTTAGCTAGCTAAACAAGACTTCACTCTGCATGTAACTATTTCAATAGAATGTTTATGATGTCACTGCGACAACTGTCGATAGACGTAGCTGGTAAATTTGTTCTGGCTATCTACTGCGATTTCAGAGCACTCTCGTCTGAGTGTGCCAGAGCACAGAATAATTGCCAAATTTACGAACGCTCTGGTTGAATATGGCCAGTGTCAATAAATGTTGGCAAAAAGCATAATTAAATTGTTGCCAGCAGCACAGTTAAAGTCACCAACGCTCTGGATAACATAACAGCCTAACCAGCTCTGCTAGGGCAAGTAAAATGGTCAGAGTGAGCTGTTCTCTCATTTGTGTCTGGAAGTTGCTAGCAAGCTAGCCAACATTAGCCAGTTAGCTTGAGTGCTTGACTGCTGTTGTTTGTTCAGAACGCTCAGTTCAACTATATTTTTCGGCCAGAGCGTCCAGTGTGCGTTCTGAAGCTTTACGAACGCCCAGAGCACAATCTGGCACTCCAGATTAAATTTACGAACACACCCGTAGTATAAACCAGCCTTTAATCTAGAAATCTTTGGTTGTTTAGTACATGGTCTCACGTTATTCCTTAAAGAGATGGGTGGGGCTAAAGCTTAAAAAGGTGTGAACGATGCTGAATGGGTGTAGACAAAGAAAAGCTCTCTAGTAGGTACCAAAATATTAATGGGGCATTTTCTCAAAAGTGAGTTTACAAGTTTATCAACTTTCAAAGCAGAATTACTTTCCCATTGTTCCTCAACTGTAGTGTGTGATATACCATTTTCTGGCTCTGAGTCTCTAATGTAAAAAACACCATTTCAAATTTTGCTCCATAAGACCGAATCGAGCCAGTCGGTCACATTTTGTTACAATACAGCCTTATTCTAAAATGAATTAAATATTTTTTCCGCCTCATCAATTTACACACAATACCCCATAATGACAAAGTGAAAAACAGTTGTTGTTTTTTTAATTAATTTTTTTTCTGAAATATATATAAAAAGTAATCAGACCCTTTGCTATGAGACTCTAAATTGAGCTCAGGTGTATCCTGTTTCCATTGATCATCCTTGAGATGTTTCTACAACTTGACTGGAGTCCACCTGTGGTAAATTCAATTGATTGGAAATTATTTGGAAAGGCACACACCTGTAAGGTCCCACATTTGACAGTGTATGTCAGAGGACAAAATAAGCCATGAGGTCAAAGGAATTGTCCGTAGAGCTCAGAGACAGGATTGTGTCGGGGCACAGATCTGGAGAAGAGTACCAACACATTTCTGCAGCATTGAAGGTCCCCAAGAACACTGTGGTCACACAGTGGAGATCCTTCCCCTTCCCCTGAAACACCCACACGCTGGTCCCCCGTTGTGACCATTTTCCCAAGCATCTCTGTGCAGTCAGAACTTTGATTATTTGGTGCCACCAGGGCCACAATAATATGCCCTCTCTCTGAATGTCCGAGTGTGACCCCTTCCCGATTGGTTACTGCAGCTAATGTTGCCAGCTCTGCCACTACCTGGGTGGGGGCACCCCACCGGAATCCCCACCGGCTCGGTACAAGGTCGTCAAGGTTCTCATTAGTAGCTTTGAGAAATTCCTTGTATATTATGCTCTCCCATCAGGGGGCTCTGGCTTTGTAGAACCAGCCCTGCCAGGCAGGCTCAGAATCTTGAGGGGGCGGTGCTGCTTTAGTGGGTCTCTGACCGCATTTATCTTACTGTCTTGGCTGCGTATAGCCTACTCACAGTAGGCCTATAAAACAGATAAGGATGGGGATAGGGTTGGGGACTGTCTCATCATGATAGGACAATAAATCAATTAACTGTATTTATAATTGATTTAAAAATGTATATGCCATATCTGCACAGAATTGAAAGCTCTCTCTCATAAGCCATGCTCGCAGACACACATGGGCTCTGGGATTTACAACCATTTTCCTTTTTCACTCACTTAACTCCACACTTTTCAGAACACAAAAACACACACCTCAGCTTTCATGCCAATACACCCACACATACACACTGTGCCTTCTATGTCCTCTGTTTGCTGTGTTTTTATCTCTACCATGTTGATTCTGAGTACTTTGTGTTCCAGTTCCATATACAAGTTTTCTTTATTTACAGACAGCCTGTGGCACACTCCAATACTCACACATAATTTACGAACAAAGCATGTGTTTAGTGAGTCCGGCAGATCAGAGGCAGCAGTGATGACAAGGGATGTTCTCGTGATAAGTGTGTGAAGTAGACCATTTTCCTGTCCTGCTAAAAATTCAAAATGTAACAAGTAATTTGGGGTGTCAGGAAAAATGCATGGAGTAGAAAGTACTTACTTTTCCTTGGGATTGTAGTGTTATAAATGTACTAAAGTAAATATAAATAGTAAAGTAAAGTACAGATAACCAACAAAACGACTGAAGTAGTACTCTAAAGTATGTTTACCTAAGTACTCTTACACCACATGCCACGAACACCCTTTTGGCAATAAGAAACAACAGACGTTTAAATATTTTATATTTTATATAATGAAGAATCCTTTCAGAGTTCTTGGATTTGACCGACTGGTTCTCGTGTTCAGACAAAATGACTCCTTTATTCTTCACCAATTTTTAGTAAAGAGTTGTTGAAGTTAGATTCACAAGATGGTGCCACTGTACAATACTCCTAGCGCCAACAGAGGAGATAACAAAATGACACATTTCAGCTTAATAAGACTGTGATAAGGTCAAGGCTGGCTGAAACAACGCAACACTAGACAATCTGTCACTATAGGCAACCTGTCAGCAGACTCTGCCCCTTTGGAATGTGAAAGTGAAACGTTCAACACACCATTTTTAACAGAGGAAGGTGAAAAGGACAAATGGTTTGGTAAAAAAAAAAAAATCCTAGAAACCGAATGTAGATTTGAGTATGGGTTCTTGTGATCAATTTTAAGAGAATTGACTGTATAATAATTAAATTATTTGGAACAATGCACAAAGAATGACATCTCACCTGGAACCCTGCCATGACCCACAAGTTGGTCACGACTCACAGTTTGGGAACCACTGACTTGGGCATTAAAGTAAGAGCAAATGGGAAAGAAGAAGACTTGTTAACAATAAATATCTCACTTGCGACCTCTGCAAAACACTTGACTTCATCTTGTATTGAATAACAAGCAAACTCCGATATTCCCAAAAGTCATCCTATTCACTATATAGTGCACTACTTTTGACCAGGGCCCATAGGGAATAAATAGGGAGTAGGTTGCCATTTGAGATACAACATGTGAAAAACTCAGCCCTAAGAAGTTCAAGGGCCAGTCCATTAGTATTCCATTGAGGAGATGCTTGAGAGTTAACCAGACTGAACAAGTCTTTGTGCTTTGGATCTTGAACGATGGGGTTTGGTTGGTTTTGGTTTAAGTTGAAAGATCAATGTAAAAAACTTGTTTAGGAGTTAATATTCCTTGTTTTGAAATATTGTGCAGTATAATCAGCGGTGTACTTATATATAAAAGTGAATCTAAGATTACAAGGAATTCAGCTGAGAAGAAAAGAATGTTTCACATTCCTGTTCTCACACGTTACTTTGACCACACAATATTACACTCAGGACATTGATATATATTTTCTTTACCATTTAGCAGTACTTCGACCTTGCATAGCAACCTTGTAGACCAAAATTATATCAAATCAAAGTTTATTGGCTGCGTAAACAGTTTTGCTGATGTTATCGTTTATGTGTCTAGCTCCAACAATGCAGCAATAGAATAGCAATACGTAATCCTACCAAAAATAAAAGAACAAAGAAATGAAGACGTATCAGAACGTGTTTGGAATATAAATAAATATATACGTATGAGAATAGTGTGTATAGACAATATATGAATATAATATAATTGTAAGAGTGCCTGTGTGTAGCTGGTGTAGAGGAGTCAGGCACAGGACAGCAGAGATGAGTAATAAACGTAATTCACTCAAGTATTGTCACGCCCTGGTCGAAGTATTTTGTGTTTTTCTTCATGTATTTGGTCAGGCCAGGGTGTGACATGAGTTTTTGTATGTGGTGTGTAGCTTAGTGGGGTTGTAGCTTAGTGGGGTGTTCTAGGAAAGTCTATGGCTGTCTGAAGTGGTTCTCAATCAGAGGCAGGTGTTTATCGTTGTCTCTGATTGGGAACCACATTTAGGCAGCCATATTCTTTGGTTGTATTGTGGGTGATTGTCCTGAGTGTCTTGATGTCCTTGTTCGATGTTAGTTGACACATGTATAGGCTGTTTTCGGTTTTTGTTTCGTTTATTGTTTTGTAGTGTTTGTGTTTAGTCGTGTTGACGTTTGTTTTAATAAACATGGATCGCAATCGACACGCTGCAGTTTGGTCCGACTCTCCTTCACCATATGAAAACCGTGACAAGTATGTCCACAAATATAACACAATAATTCTAGCCCACAATAACGGACCGTATTACAAATAATCAATCACTCACAAACAAACATGGGGGAACAGAGGGTTAAATAATGAACAAGTAATTGGGGGATTGAAACCAGGGGTGTAAGAAAAAGACAAAACAAATGAAAAGTGGATCGGCGATGGCTAGAAGTGACCTCGACCACCGAACAAGGAGAGGGACCGACTTCGGCGGAAGTCGTGACACACTGGCCTTGTTAGTGGTTAGTGTCCTCCCCTGAAAAAATGGAACCCTTTGCATCTCTGTTTGGCATTCAGCATTAACTAGGCAAGTCAGTTAAGAACAAATTCTTATTTTCATTGACTCAGGTTAACTGCCTGTTCAGGGGCAGAACAACAGATTTGTACCTTGTCAGCTTAGGGATTTGAACTTGCAACCTTTCGGTTACTAGTCCAATGCTCTAACCACTAGGCTACCCTGCCGCACCTATGAGCCGTTCCAAATCACACAAGCCAAGGCTCCTACTGCAAGGTTACTGACATAACAAAAGTAAGTGCTTACCCATACAAACATATCCTTTATCATCAACCCATTACTTCAACAGGGTCTTTATGTAAATTTATTTTATGGTCTCCTTTGTGGACCCTATTCTTAACAGTGCAACACTAGAAGCTGTATGGAGACTTGAACACAATATTCCTCTAACAAAAGACTTGCTATTGGTAAGACTGCGAGAGTCCCATTGCTCTTATGGTGTGCTCCTTTTATATGGAGCCTGTGGGACCACATTCAAACCACTGAATGGTCCCTTTTTGCTGCAGTCATTGGTTACGGTGAGCCCTCAGCCTGGTGTGAGTTTCCTAATAAAGAACATGAAACGTTGCACCTGGGATAGGACATTATTTAATTTTGTTATAACAGGATCGTAATAGAACAAAGGCACTTCTCAAAGCCATGGTATATAGCTGGCTGGCTAGCTAGAAAGCCGTGATATATAGCTGGCTGGCTAGCTAGCAAAGCAATGATATATAGCTGGCTGGCTAGCTAGCAAAGCGTTGATATATAGCTAGCCTTATTTCCATTACAGCATATTGGATGACTCTCATTCATATTCCATTCACCCACTTTAATGTAACATCGATAGGTTTAGGCTATTACATGATACTCTAATTTCCCTGTACCCATTATGAGGTTGATACAACCTAGCCTATAAATGAAAGTTTACAACGTAGGTGCACACAGGTTGAGATAAAATGTTGAGGTGACAAACAGTGACACATGGACAGACAGTACCACATTCAAAACCGCCTGGTACACTCTTGCCTGCATCTAGCTGATATAGGGTATAATCATTAGTCCAACAGTTGCAAACAAGAGTTTCTATTGAACAAATTCAGATATGTTTATCCCCATTTTATTCCGTTTAAGAAAAGTTTTTCAACAGAATAGCTGAATAGCTTTTTCAACAGCTGAATGAATATACCCCTGATCACGTGTAAACACAGTTTACTTTCATAACAGCCATGTTGTATTCCTTCTCTATGCGCTCTCCTCCTCTCACCTTGCATTTAGTCGCTTGTGGACATCAATGCACAACACATCAGCTGTATCTGACCAGGCGAAGATACCTTACCAAGCCTTTACACACACACACACACACACACACACACACACACACACACACACACACACACACACACACACACACACACACACACACACACACACACACACACACACACACACACACACACACACACACACACACACACACACACACACACACACACACACACACACACACACACACACACACACACACACACACTTAACCTGTAAAAGCTGGACATTCAGCTAACACACATTTAAAGAACCCACAACATGCATTGGTTTAGGAAGTACACAGAGGAATAGAACCCACAACATACATCGGTATAGGAAGTACACAGCATAAGTATAAACTGTGAATATTTTGGGGGAATTGTGTCCAGCATATTGTCTTAACCTTTGGGTTGTTTGGGCTCCTCTGGGATTATCTCTCATTGCTCTCCCACCAGGCCTGCATGCACATTGAGAGAAACAGCTTATTGATAAATACCACGACATTAAAGCATTAAACTGCACTCTCTTTGACCTGGCACCAGCTATAGAAAGCAGAAGAAGAGCAGCCTATATTCCTCCGGTAGGTACAATACGCCGAACCACAGACATGGCCAAACTACCAGTTTCCTAACAGAAAGCACATGTTTCCTTAGGAAAGGACATGTTTCATTAGGAAAGGACCCAACATTAGGCTGCATTGCTCGCTGCACATTTGCTTTTGGTTTGCAGATTGCCCCTCCTAGCCAAGCTATATGAACAAAGACTGAGACTGCAGCATCTGCCTTTGAGAGAAAGAGAGAGAGTGAGTGTGTGTGTGTGAGAGAGAGTGGGGCGGGGGTGCGAGAGAGAGAACCCAGGCAGAGACTTGAAGGTTTTAATTTGCAGAATGTTTACAAAATATATATTTGGGAATAGCACTGGGCATGGGCTCAAAGGCAATAACCATTTCCTGGTCCACGTTCCAACGGAACTCTATAATTTTCTGTGTTTACGCAACCGCTGATGTTATCATGTTGGTACGTGACATTGTTTTAGAAGTGGTATCATAGACCAATTAGACATGGCCCTAGACAGTTTGTGCCCTGTTGAGTGTTTGATGTCAACAGTGTTGTACAGGCGTGGAGGGGTTAGGGGGACATTCCTCTGTTGTTCCCAAGAGAAGGACAGTTTGGTTTCAGAAGATGGATGGGGCAGATGGACATGTACATCATTTGGCTGAGAGGGTGAGGACCTGTTATCAAAAGTTTCACAGTGAAGATTGTGTGTTAGGAGGAGATGTGCTAGATAGCAGTAAGGTTGAGTCAATGAGAGGGTCTGGATAGCAGGATGACTGAGTCAATGAGAGGGTCTGGATAGCAGGAAGACTGAGTCAATGAGAGGGTCTGGATAGCAGGATGACTGAGTCAATGAGAGGGTCTGGATAGCAGGAAGACTGAGTCAATGAGAGGGTCTGGATAGCAGGATGACTGAGTCAATGAGAGGGTCTGGATAGCAGGAAGACTGGATAGCAGGAAGACTGAGTCAATGAGAGGGTCTGGATAGCAGGAAGACTGAGTCAATGAGAGGGTCTGGATAGCAGGAAGACTGACAATGAGAGGGTGAGTGAGTCAATGAGAGGGTCTGGATAGCAGGAAGACTGAGTCAATGAGAGGGTCTGGATAGCAGGAAGACTGAGTCAATGAGAGGGTCTGGATAGCAGGAAGACTGAGTCAATGAGAGGGTCTGGATAGCAGGAAGACTGAGTCAATGAGAGGGTCTGGATAGCAGGAAGACTGAGTCAATGAGAGGGTCTGGATAGCAGGAAGACTGAGTCAATGAGAGGGTCTGGATAGCAGGATGATTGAGTCAATGAAAATGTCCTTTTGATCTTCTGTGAGCAGCTGAATGTCTCTATTTATATAGAACAGGTGGGTCTAATCCTGAATGCTGAAAAGCGCATTACAGCCGGTGTCAATTTCACAAGTTACCACAGGAAAAATCTATGACATTAAAATGCCTATTTACTCTGTTCCATCTGACTACACAATCCACTGTCTCATCAGCCCAGGCAGGGAAGTTATAAACTTGATATCCACTATAAAAAGCATCCAGACATTTTCTCACATTTCGGCTGACATTATTTATGTACCTTGTTGGACCGCGGTAGTGGTCTCATCTCAAGGTCTCAGTGTTTGCCCCATTGAGGACATATACACAAGTTTCAGTGTTCTTTCACAGATAATTCCATCAAGGCATTGTGAATTATTTGTGACAGAGCATACATGTCCATGAATGTGTGATGGTCAGAGAGACCAATGACTGCCAGTAAGTGAGAGTTTAAAGGGTTATGTTCAGTAGTACACCATAGCCAAATGTAAGAAAGCAGGTTCTTTCTCTTTCTCTTTCTCTGAAAGTTTGTTATTGGACAAATCCAGATAGTCCCTCCCTGCATGTCTGTTTTCCTCGATTACATTTCTAATGAACATGACCGTGGATATGGGAAGGGTCTGCATGTCAGGATCCAGACGTTGGATCTAATACTTCTCCGTGTTGACAGATAGGGTCTTTGGAGGTGCAGAGGATAATCCAGTGGGCTTGTGGTGTAAAGCTGTCATCACGCCTGTTGGTCACGTTCCTGTGATTTCTTTAATGGTTTAGGATCGTACTAATGACCTCCTCTCAACATGTGAGCAGAAGTCATGTTAAGTGGTCCAGGTAGATTGAAAGACTGCATTGAAAGGGGAAGTGCCCTTGATAGTCATTTGTATTTCATTTTTTACATAGTAGGCTACAAATGTGGATATCTTTATACTCACCTCTCCTCACTTGTGACATACCTATAATAACAAAGGACAGTTTAATTTGAGTATGAAAATATACTTATTGAAATTGTTTCATCATGTGTTTCTCACATGACAATCTCAAACATTTGATCCTCCCATTTTCAACAAAAATAAAATAATATTGTAGCGAAATTGGGGGGTAGCCCCCACCAAGACTTGAATCCCGGTCAAGCTACGTTCAAGCCAACACCTTAACCGTTACACCAAGAGGTCTGAACGTCTTGATGTGGTTGCTAGGTGACTTGAGGTTGCTACAATATCATCACAGAACACAGAAAACACGTACAAAATGTACAAAATAATAAAATATACATTCTTGACTTGTTTGCATTCTGATGTCAGAAGAAACAATAGTATTTTATTGTGTAGGAAATAATAATTCCGCATCAGACCTGATTGAAACAGAAATAATTGATATTTATAACATGAAAATGAATCATTGTGGTACAGCATAGCCAATGCACATATATCTCTCCTGGATATGATTGGAGGAAGTTATATTTTCATGCCAAGACATCAGCATGCAGGTGGTATTGGGTGTGGTAATATAGTCCTTCCAAATCCCTTGCCTCTGCAGACCTCATTACTTCTCCAAAAAATGCATCACCAAAGCTAAAGAAATGAATCTCAAAACATTGAATGACATTTACCCGTGTAATGCTTTCTTAAGACGAAGATTTAACTTTGACATTAACCGTTGTGTGTTTTGTCACTCATATATTGAAATGGCAGAACATGTTTTTCTTTCACGTCAGCCTATTAAAACCTTTTGGGTGTATTTCAGTACTGGATGACATATAATGGTCTATTCATACCCACTTTAACATGTAATAATATCAGGTTTGGTTTTCTAATGGAGGACAGGAAAGCTGAATGGATGTATATTCAAAAAAACAAAAATATAAACGTAACATGTAAAGTGCTGGTCCCATGTTTCATGAGCTGAAATAAAAGATCCCAGAAGTGTTCCAATAAGCACAAAAATAAATTTTCCCAAATTTTGTGCACAAATTTGTTTACATCCCTGTTAGTGAGTATTTCTTCTTTGCCAATATAATCCATCCACCTGACAGGTGTGACATATCTAGAAGCTGATTAAACAGCATGATCATTACACAGGTGCACCTTGTGCTGGGGATAATAAAAGGCCACTCTAAAATGTGCCGTTTTGTTACACAACACAATGCCAGATGTCTCAAGTTTTGAGGGAGCTTGCAATTTGCATGCTGACAGCAGGAATGTCCACCAGAGCTGTTGCCAGATATTTTAATGTTAATTTCTCTACCATAAGCCGCCTCCACAGTTGTTTTAGAGAATTTGGCAGTGAGTACAACATTGACTTGTGTAACCACACCAGCCCAGGACCTCCACATCCAACTTCTTCACCAACTGAGGAGTATTTCTGTCTGTAATAAAGTCCTTTTATGGGGAAAAATGTATTCTGATTGGCTGGGCCTGGCTCCCCAGTGGTTGGACATGGCTCCCAAGTGGGTGGGCTTATGCCCTCCCAGGCCCACCCATGGCTGCACCCCTGCCTAGTCACGTGAAATCCATATATTAGGGCCTAATTTATTTATTTCAGTCAATTCAATTGACTGATTTCCTTAAATGAAATGTAACTCAGTAAAATCGTTGAAATTGTTGCATTCATATTTTTTTCAGTATTTGTAATTTACCTTTATTTAACTAGGCAAGTCAGTTAAGAACAATTTTGTACATTTTCATTGATGGCCATGAACAGTGGGTTAACTGCCTTGTTCAGGGGTAGAAGAACAGATTTCTACCTTGTCAGCTCAGGGCTTTGATCTCGCAACATTTCAGTTATTAGTCCAATGCTCTAACCTCTAGTCTACCTGCCGCCCCAAGCTGAAAAAACTGGATCATCAGAGCAAAATATTGAATTTACAAATTTTAAAAAATGACCTCCCCTTGTTAAGTTATAAAAACAAGCCATTGATATTTATAAAAATCTCTGTAATTTGATTCCTAATTCCTGGATGTTTGTTTTATTTTTATGTGATTTAAGTTTGCTCAGTGTGTTTATTGAAAGAAATGGTCTTTCTATATGTGAATTATTCCCGTTAGATTTGTGAAAATGTCAACAACAAAATAAATCATTAAAAGTCACTAAATTTTGACAGAATTCCGAATGCGCAGATTTGACATTAGCAAATATAGTTGTGATTCACAGAAGATGATTCCCCACTCTCAAGTTTCGTAAATTAGTTGCATACATTCTCAAATTGAGTTGCATGCTTGCAAATCTTACTGAAATCATTCACATAATCAGATAAAAATATTTACTACGTATCCCCCCCAAAAAATCTGAATGAGTAACTACATTTATCCTTATGCGCATGTATTATTGTATTATTTTTACCTCACTAATTCTGCAAATGAAGTGCAATTATGCAATTAAAGACACACAATTGGATTCAGATTCTTTGTACCCTTTTGTCACAATCAGAACACCGCCAATTCATGTGGACATTGCCAAGACAGGTTCTGATTGACTGGATTATGTCATCATCACAAGCCTGCCACATTCAACATGCAGGGGGCAGGGTCCCAACTATAGACTTAGTGAGACAACACATCTTTGTATCGTCCAATTCTGGAGTCTGTGAGGGCATGGGCAGCGCCATTGAGGCCATCTCCATTTTTAAGTAGTCCAAGTTCTTATTCTGCTTATATGAGTTGGTAAACAAACTGAAAGGGTGCATACTGCCACCTAGAGTGTGTTGTTTGAACAAGTATAAATGCAAGGCCTTTATGGAACGTTTGCTCACTAGTTAATTAGTTTGCTGATCCTTCCTGATGACCTGGATGGAATTGTGTGATCCTTCCTTAACCCATAGGAAGTCGCACCCAGTTGACTACTTTAAAATGGTGGAAGTCCTCAAAGCAAATCTACATGCAAAAACAGGCTATTTCCAAGTAGTGATATATATGTATCTCTATGGTCCTAACAGTCGTCTTAGGCTGTGATGTCTGAGGAATGTCTTGGTAATTAAAGACATGCTACTGCCGTATTTGGTTGACAAACTAGTTTTCCTCCATGTAGTGAATGGCTTCTCTGTTTCTGCCTGGTCATTTTACTTTTTTTAGTTTACCTTTATTTTACTAGGCGAGTCAGTTAAGAACAAATTCCTATTTTCAATGACGGCCTAGGAACAGTGGGTTAACCGCCAGCCTAGGAACAGTGGGTTAACTACCCTGCCGTCCCAGTCATGGGCTGCGACTGTTTAAAGTGTCTCCTGTGCTTGGGCTGAGGAATGGGGATGTGATTGCATTCATTCGTTTCCTGCTGTCTCCACAGACAGACCATGCCAGAGGATTCTAACATATAACTCATCACAACAAAATATTGTTTTGGGAATGTTGTAATTTTCTGAATAATGTCTTGGGAATATAGTTTTTTTTAAACATGTTTTTGTTTGTTTAAACATCGCCTTACAGCAATAGTCAAAAGAGGCAGGTCACGGTGCATCTGGATGTCAAAAGCTCTATTTCTCATGTGTTGCAACTGTGCACATATAAATGAATGTACTCTCAACAAATGTATCAATTACTTTAATATTTTCAAATTTGAGTAACCCTGCCATCCCCTGCTGCATCCCCTGCTGCATCCCCTGCCATCCCCTGCCCCTTTCCTCCCAGCAGACTCAGTCCTCCCCTCCTGCTCTGTGGCTGAGTGACTCATTGCGAACTTACAGAACAGGGCTGTGGGCAGCTGAGTGAAAATTTAGGAAAACGAAACTTCCGGAGGACCTACGATCCTTCCACTCCCTCCCCTCAACCTCCTTTTCCTCTGTATCCGCTGCTAAAACCACTTTCTATCACTCTAAATGTCAAGCTTCTGCCTCTAACCCTAGGAAACTATTTTCCACTGTCTCCTCTCTCCAATTTGAAAGAAGGTTGACAACATCCACTCCTCATTCATTCAACCTACTGAGTCCACTGGTCCCACTCACACAGAACTACCCTACTGAGTCCACTGGTCCCACTCACACAGAACTACCCTACTGAGTCCACTGGTCCCAGTCACACAGAACTACCCTACTGAGTCCACTGGTCCCAGTCACACAGAACTACCCTACTGAGTCCACTGGTCCCACTCACACAGAACTACCCTACTGAGTCCACTGGTCCCACTCACACAGAACTACCCTACTGAGTCCACTGGTCCCACTCACACAGAACTCACCACAGTCAACAGAACTACCCTACTGAGTCCACTGGTCCCAGTCACACAGAACTACCCTACTGAGTCCACTGGTCCCACTCACACAGAACTACCCTACTGAGTCCACTGGTCCCAGTCACACAGAACTACCCTACTGAGTCCACTGGTCCCAGTCACACAGAACTACCCTACTGAGTCCACTGGTCCCACTCACACAGAACTACCCTTGACCTTTTTCTCCCCTCTCTCACCAGATGAAATCCTGCGACTAGTGAGGTCCGGCATCCCGACAACCTGCCCGCTCTACCCCATCCCCTCCTCCCTTCTCCAGACAATCTCTGGAGACCTTCTCCCGTTCCTCATCAACTCATCCCTGACCACTGACTGCATCCCAACTGACTTCAAAATGGTCAGAGTTGCTCCCCTCCTCAAGAAAACAACACTCAACCCTTCTGACGTCAAAAGGCAGACCGGTATCCCTTTCTTTTCTTTCCAAATCACTTGAGCATGCTGTCTCTAACCAACTCTGTCGCTATCTCTCACAGAATGATCTTCTTGACCCTAACCAGTCAGGCTTAAATACAAATCACTTAACCAAGACTGCTCTCCTGTGTCACAGAGGCTCTCCTCACTGCCAAAGCTGACTCTCTCTCTCTCTTCTGTTCTCATCCTCCTAGATGTATCCACTACACCCTATAGGGGCTGGGCAGTCCTGCAAATCTTGGATTGAATTTGACCTTGCAGGCCGTTCCTACCGGGTTCACCCAGGACTCGTTTCTAGGCCCTCTTCTCTCTATACAGTGTATTCTCAAAGTATTGTATATGTGTATTCTTTTCCCACATTTTGTTACGTTACAGCCTTATTCTAAAATAGATTTTTGTTTTAAACCCCCTCATCGATCTACACACAATACCCCATAATCACAAATCGAAAACAGGTTTTTGGAAATGTAAAAAAATAAATAATATTCAGACCCTTTGCTATGAGACCATCTGTGGTAAATTCAATTGATTGGACATGTTTTGAAAGGCACACACCTGTCTATATAAGGTCCCACAGTTGACAGTGCATTTCAGACCAAAAACCAAGCCACGAGGTCGAAGAAATTGTCCGTAGAGCTCAGAGACAGGATTGTATCGAGGAACAGATCTGGGGAAGGCTACCAAAATCATTCTGCAGCATTGAAGGTCCCCAAGAAGACAGTGGCCTCCATCATTCTTAAATGAAAGAAGTTTGGAACTTCCAAGACTTTTCATAGAGCTGCACGCCCGGCCAAACTGCGCAATCGGGGGAGAAGGGCCTTGGTCAGGGAGGTGACCAAGAACCCGATGGTCACTATGTCAGAGCTACAGAGTTCCTCTGTAGAAATGGGAGAACCCTCCAGAAGGACAACCATCTCAGCAGCACTCAACCACTCAGGCCTTTATGGTAACGTAACAAAATTTGGAAAAAGTCAAGGGGTCTGAATACTTTCTGAATGCACTGTACATATCCTCACATAGTATCTCCTATCACTGCTATGCGGATGACACTAAACTAATTTCTCCTTCCCCACCTGACACCTAGGTGGCGACATGCATCTCAGTGTGCCTGACAGATCTCAGCTTGGATGTTGGCTCACTGCCTCAAGCTCAACCTCGACAAGGCGGAGCTGCTCTTCCTCCCGGGGAAGGCCGTCCCGCTCCAAGACCTATGTATAACGGTTGACAACTCCAAGATTTCCCACTCCCAGAGTGCAAAGAACCTTGGCGTGACCCTGGACAACACCCTGTGGTTCTCTGCAAACATCAAAGCAGTGGCTCACTCCTGCAGATTCATGCTGTACAATATTGTAACGTACGACCCTACTTCACATGCCCTTGTTATCTCCTGTATGGACTAGTGCAACTCGTTGTTGGCTGGGCTCCTCGCTTGTGCCGTCAAACCCCTGCAACTAATCCAGAACACCACAGCCACCTGGTGTTCAACTTTCTCAAGTTCTCCCATCTCACCACGTTCCTCCGCACACTCCACTGGCTTCCAGTTGAAGCTTGCGTCCAATTCAAGCTTGCGTCCAATTCCCTAACTTCAGGCTATGCTCAAACCCTACACCTCAACCCAAGTACCCCTTTCTGCCAACTCTGGTCTCTTGGCCCTCTTGACACTTTATCTCCACTTTAAGCAGTGTTTTGTCATCAGCGTCATGTCATTGTGACGTTCTACCTGCTACACAGAGCTTGTGTATTCTATTCTCCCCTACGGTACCATATCCATCCGTTATGCATCAGTACAATAGCTTTGGTCCATTTTTTTGCAAGTGCTCTTAAATTGTTGCTCGTGGTTGTGCGAAATGATCCTCTAATTTCACATTTTGCTTTTGTTTACATTGTGAACATAGTCAAGCTACCTTGAGTTTCTGCTAGCTAGTAGCTTCTCAGTAAAATAACCAGTGGTGTCTAGTGGAGGCCATATGCAACCCAAATTAACTTTATTTTTCATTGTTTGAATTCAGATAGAATGAACATGACGGCGTGTCAGCCGTCAAAAATGTAACCTTGACGATTCTTGAGCTTGGACGCTGCATTGGATGTGACGCAACATAGGCAGTATAGCAGCATTCATTGATTTCAAGGGAAGCATTCCCTTTTAACGTCTGTCGGACACCAACGCCGGTCACCCGATGATTGAAGTGTAGCGGGACTGTTAGACTTGCAATTGACCCCCCCCCCCCACTAGCAATGACTTTGCACTTCACTTCTTTATTGAGGACAAATTGTCTTACTATGACATGTGGTTGTCCCACTTCACTATCTTAAGATGAATGCACTAACTGTAAGTCACTCTAGATAAGAGTGTCTGGTAAATGGCAGACATGTAAACAACACAATGTATTTTCTTCCTCCTTCACTTTAATCATTGCGTGTCATGTTGAGAAAATGGCGATTTCAATCATAACTTCACCCGTTTTGAGTTGAAACTCCAGCTATAGGTCTGTGCTGCTCTGAGCCAAACTGACATCTTACTTCTACATGTAGCCCAGGCATGATTAACAGAACAATGGCCCTTTCAGACCTCCCTCTGTTTTGACTGGAATTCCTCCTCCAACGCACGGCACTGCAATTAGGTCGACCTCTGGGCTGCCGGGGTCAACATCTGGGTCTCTCTTTCCAAGGACTGGCACCTGGCCTGTCTGTCTGGGCGAGCTGAAGTGATTGTTTAAATGGAACTCCTGTGTATCACATTCCATAAATCATCAAACAATCCTTGATAACTAGGCAGCCCCACGCACATGTGCACACACACACACACACACACACACACACACACACACACACACACACACACACACACACACACACACACACACACACACACACACACACACACACACACACACACACACACACACACACACACACACACACACACACACACACACACACACACACACACTGATGTGAGCGGCATTGTCAGCACAGTATGGCAGGGTTATAGCTGGTGTGTTTGATGGGATGAAGAAGGAGATGACTAGGGTGGTGGTGCTGGTGATGATGATGGTGAAGATCATGTCGACTACAGATTATGATTATGTGGAATGGTATCAACAGTGAAAGCTATTGATATTGTTACATTGGAACGTTACAGTACGTTCTGTAACTATGTCAACAGGGCTAAAGGCAGCTATACAAACAAAAAAATATTACTGGGTGACTGTTTTGTGTTGACCAACTTTAACTGGAGCTTCAGCAAACTGGTCCAGGTGGTGTGAAACATAGACAGAGAGAGAGAGACAGGGCCTGTCGATTAGCCCTGGTCAAAAGTAGTGCACTACATAGGAAGTAGGGTGCTATTTGGGACAGAGTCAGGGTGGCTGATGGTTCTCATGTCACTCTCTGACCCATTTCTTTATTGTGGGGAGAAGTGTGTCTCTAATTAGCACTGACCTCGAATCAGAAGGAAATTCATTTCATAAATCATGTCCTAATTTTGAAACCCTCACATTAAAAACGCTGTCCTCTTTACAAATGCATCTGGTTTAGGAACAGGAGATTTCAAGAAGCTTATTGGAGGTTTAAAATATATATATATACATTGCTACATGTTTAAAAAATATATATTTACTATTTTATCCTGCCACCAACCCCCCCCCCCCTTCGGATGACAACATTGTTTTTTTCTATCAAGTTAAAATAGAGTTTAATTTTCAATACTTACACACTGTATGAGTTTGAAGGTGTATGTATTTGAAATAGTCATGATGAAATAAATATAGGTTACATATTCAGGCGCCATACTGCCGTCGTACAATCACCTCAGCCTGACCAAGACAAGCATGCAAATAACTGTGTGTGTGTGTGCTCATATGTGTGTCTCACTTCTCCAACGGTAATATATCAGGTTAAATATACAGTAATGTCCAAATGGATGAAGATAAAAAGGTACCCAGTGAGTGACAACATCCTTGAATAGCAGGAAGCTGTGTCACACAAGGAGAGGCAGTGGTTACCAACTGAACTGCCGGGATGAATGAATCGTTACTTGGGAAACGAACTTACTGCAGAAGAGAAGGCATCTAAATGAACCAAGATGTTGAACTTTTGTCAACAAGTGCTGTCCAAAGGGTTGGTACCGACAAAGGCTTCCTTGGCCACACAGACTTTGTCACATGCACACAAGTGGACACACACACACACACACACAAGTGGACACACACACACACACACACACACACACACACACACACACACACACACACACACACACACACACACACACACACACACACACACACACACACACACACACACACACACACACACACACACACACACACACACACACACACACTTTTATTCCATTCCAGAACCTGTCATCACATACGCACAGTAATGCAACTTCATGACCTGCTGGCTGACATTATTTAGATGCACTTTATGTACACTCTTAGAAAAAAGGGTTCCAAAGGGTTCTTCGGGCTGTCCCCATAGGAGAACCCTTTTGGATATCAAGCTAGAACCCTTTTGGGTATCAGAAAGAACCCTCTGTGGAAAGGGTTCTACCTGGAACCAAAAGGGTTCTACCTAGTACCAGCAATTATTCTGCAAAGTGGTTATCCTATGGGGACAGCGGAATAACCCTTTAAGGTTCTAGATAGCACCTTTTATTCTAAGAGTATGTAGGTTTTTTGTATGCACAGTGTGGGACCATTGTACAGTGTAGCGCTATTGCAAGTGTGCTGTTCTGGTGCTAATGAAAGAGGCGAGCATAAGATCATTTCCTCTGAGCACAATCAATGCATTGTGCTTAACTGACACAAGCATACTCTTTGGATTAGAGGCAGAACGAGAGCAGATTGGAAACAGCTCTACTTCTGTCAGACACAACGTACTTCTATAGGAAAACCAGGGATGTGTGGGCCTACACATGCTTTATAGACGAAATGGTCCCCTACGTTTCTATTGAATTTGCTGTGTGACTGTTTTTTTGTAGCATTTGTATAGAGTGTTCCCAATATGCTATGCATACTTCCTTTAATGTCACATCAACATTAATTTTTTAAATAAAAAATGACATAAAACATTTACAATTATTGTACATAACATGTCTGTCTGTCTGTCTGTCTGTCTGTCTGTCTGTCTGTCTGTCTGTCTGTCTGTCTGTCTGTCTGTCTGTCTGTCTGTCTGTCTGTCTGTCTGTCTGTCTGTCTGTCTGTCTGTCTGTCTGTCTGTCTGTCTGTCTGTCTGTCTGTCTGTCTGTCTGTCTGTCTGTCTGTCTGTCTGTCTGTCTGTCTGTCTGTCTGTCTGTCTGTGTCTGTGTGTGTGCTTTTGTCATGTCTGGATGGACAGGTCAGTCATTGTGCTGTTCCACTGAGTTCAGGGTGTAATACAACGCTGTATTTCCCTGGGCAATCAGCTGGAAACACCTCCTATCCCTATCATCACAATCATCTGGTTCACTGGTGCCATCACTGTTAGGTAAACACACTGCCATTTGACAATGAACAGAGAGGAAGGAGAAATATCGGACAGGTTGTGACTACTATGCAAAAATGTCAAATGATTCCTACAGAGACAAATACATTATTTCAACATAATTAGGTCTGCCTGTAAAAATAGTAAGAAGCAACACAACATTTAAAAAAAGTATGAAGCACAATGAAAGTCAATCCCTGAATATGTTATTTTGTCAGTTGCGGAACTGATTATAGACATATTGTCAATTCTACAGAATGTCTGAATATCTTAACCTCTCCTGCGCTCCGGTCTGAGGGTGCCGATGACACATAAGAGGGTTTGACAGTGTATTTTCCCCCACTTGACAAAGTATGCCTTTGAGAACCTGCGATGCTAAATAAGGTCGCCAAAAAATCTCAGTTTGGGGTACATGGAGCGAGAGAACGAGGTAACAGAAAAAGAACGGAGAGACCACGGGAAGCACACCTTTGCGCGCATGTAGCAAGAAGTTCAGCAACGTTACATGGTATTTAATTATCTCTCTCATACACGTACATTTGAAGCCCTGCTGGATCTGACCGCTGTTGCCTTTGCAAGACATTTTGGACACAATGATTCAAGAGTGAAGGTATACTTTCATGAAAGTAAGTCAATGACTGATTCCAGAAACTGCCTCTTGTAAACGACTGTAAGCTTCAATTAAAAACCAGAGTTGATTTGGAGAATTGACTATAAATGGTACATTTAAATTATTATAAGGGGGAACTTAGCATCTGACTCTATGGTTTATGTCAAGTTGTGCAAATTGGAAGTTTCAGGAATTGGATTTGAGGTATTTGAGTGACCTGGAATAAACTTTAGTCACCTTGAGATGTAGATGATGGTGGGTGCCTTTTATGACCTGAGGGAGGATGAAGTGTCATGTACATATTTTGATACTATATAAATGGCTGAGGTATGTGTACTGGGGAGGAATATGTTAAACTACTGAACAAAGATGATCATTACATTATTACAGCATTGTAAAAAATAATTGTTATTATTATAGACACAACAGAGAGTTATCAGCCCTCCAAAAGAGTGATGATTACTTTAATACATTTTTTAAAACCTATTTAACTCTGCAAGTCAGTTAAGAACAAATTCTTATTAACATTGATTGATGGCCTACACCGGCCAAACCCGGACGACGCTGGGCCAATTGTGTGCCACCCTGTGGGACTCCCAATCACGGCCGGATGTGATACAGCCTGGATGACTTGGGAGGAGAAGAAAATGACATATTATTTGATCCTTTTCATACCAGATCCACTTGTGTCTTATTACATTATCTTGCTTTTACTTGAATGTAAACGTTCCATCAGAACAGTATGCTGTATCAATACTTCCTGTAGAATAGATTGTTGGTGTATTAACACATTATAGGTGTGTTCTTTTTTTCCCCCAATACACTGACTCACCTTGCTTTAATACACTGACTCGCCTTGCTTTAATACACTGACTCGCCTTGCTTTAATACACTGACTCGCCTTGCTTTAATACACTGACTCGCCTTGCTTTAATACACTGACTCACTGCTCTTGCTTTAATACACTGACTCGCCTTGCTTTAATACACTGACTCGCCTTGCTTTAATACACTGACTCGCCTTGCTTTAATACACTGACTCGCCTTGCTTTAATACACTGACTCGCCTTGCTTTAATACACTGACTCGCCTTGCTTTAATACACTGACTCGCCTTGCTTTAATACACTGACTCACCTTGCTTTAATACACTGACTCGCCTTGCTTTAATACACTGACTCGCTTTAATACACTGACTGCCTTGCTTTAATACACTGACTCGCCTTGCTTTAATACACTGACTCGCCTTGCTTTAATACACTGACTCACCTTGCCACTTGCTTTAATACACTGACTCGCCTTGCTTTAATACACTGACTCACCTTGCTTTAATACACTGACTCGCCTTGACTCTTTTAATACACTGACTCGCCTTGCTTTAATACACTGACTCGCCTTGCTTTAATACACTGACTCGCCTTGCTTTAATACACTGACTCGCCTTGCTTTAATACACTGACTCGCTTTAATACACTGACTCGCCTTGCTTTAATACACTGACTTAATACACTGACTCGCCTTGCTTTAATACACTGACTCGCCTTGCTTTAATACACTGACTCGCCTTGCTTTAATACACTGACTCGCCTTGCTTTAATACACTGACTCGCCTTGCTTTAATACACTGACTCGCCTTGCTTTAATACACTGACTCGCCTTGCTTTAATACACTGACTCGCCTTGCTTTAATACACTGACTCGCCTTGCTTTAATACACTGACTCGCCTTGCTTTAATACACTGACTCGCCTTGCTTTAATACACTGACTCGCCTTGCTTTAATACACTGACTCGCCTTGCTTTAATACACTGACTCGCCTTGCTTTAATACACTGACTCGCCTTGCTTTAATACACTGACTCCCTTGCTTTAATACACTGACTCGCCTTGCTTTAATACACTGACTCGCCTTGCTTTAATACACTGACTCGCCTTGCTTTAATACACTGACTCGCCTTGCTTTAATACACTGACTCGCCTTGCTTTAATACACTGACTCACCTTGCTTTAATACACTGACTCGCCTTGCTGTTTTCTGAATAAATTATACAATGCCTAGAATGAATCTAAATAGCCTGTTACTATAAGTAACTTAACCTTACATCTTGTGCATTCAATAGTAGCATATGCAGTCATTTCAATTACATTGGTTGTCTTTAATGTTATCTTCAAGATCGCAAGAAAGCATCATTAAGAAGGAATCGATGTTAGCATACAGAACCCCATAGCAATGACAGTAAATAGTGTCCATCAGCAGTAAAATGCTCTAACGGTCCGACTCCCTTCAGAAAGACTTCCTATAAAGAGAGGTTTGTTTCCCAGACAGATTCCTCTCTGTTAGGACTAGGTCAAAAGCTGTAGGCCGGGATTATGACAACGCCCCCCACTCTTTCCTTTTATCACGACTGTGAATGTTTGGTTGGCCGCCCATGCAAGGCACCACCATGTCTTCTGCCTTATCACTACACCGCCACCAGCATCCAAGGCATGTGGGCGAGAGACCAAGACTTCTGAAGGACTTTAGTTTAACTCTGTCCACACTCCCAAGTGGTGCTTATATTAGACTACATTGCCTTTGGAGTCTTTCTGAAACTAGGCCATTGAAAGGCAGACATTGGGCTTGTAACATTGTGGGGACTATCAAAAATATATATGGATGTTAAATACCATTTAATTTGATGGTTCTGACGTGGAATGAGTAGTTTAGCTTTGAGTCTGACCCTTTGGAAGGATCGTATCACATTCACCGGCTACTTTTTGTGGTACTTTAAATTATGAATACTTAGAAAACACTTGTTTTCTAAGAAAAGCTCTTGACTTCCTCTGGGCCTGAAAAAATGGAGGTTATTTTATCAAATAGAGGGGTGGTCTGTTTTCATTGCTAGCCCAGCTTGCCCAGCTGTTGTCATTGCTAGCCCAGCTTTCCCGGCTGTTGTCATTGCTAGCCCAGCTGTTGTCATTGCTAGCCCAGCTGTTTTCATTGCTAGCCCAGCTGTTGTCATTGCTAGCCCGGCTATGCCAGCTGTTGTCATTTTTATAGCCCAGCTGTTTTCATTGCTAGCCCAGCTAGCTCAGCTGTTGTCATTGCTAGCCCAGCTGTTTTCATTACTAGCCCAGCTGTTTTCATTGCTAGCCCAGCTAGCCCAGCTAGCCCAGCTGTTGTCATTGCTAGCCCAGCTAGCCCAGCTGTTGTCATTGCTAGCCCAGCTGTTTTCATTGCTAGCCCAGCTAGCCCAGCTGTTGTCGTTGCTAGCCCAGCTGTTTTCATTGCTAGCCCAGCTAGCCCAGCTGTTGTCGTTGCTAGCCCAGCTGTTGTCATTGCTAGCCCAGCTAGCCCAGCTGTTGTCATTGCTAGCCCAGCTAGCCCAGCTGTTTTCCCTTGCTGGCTCACGCTTGTCCAGCCCACATCATTAAGGCTGCCAAGACAATTATTTCAGTGTGAAGGGAAACCATCAGCATGGCTCTAGTGATGAACGAGGGCGAAGTCAGGCAGTGAAACTGACCAAAAACCAGTGTTTCCCCCTAAAACCACGACTCCCTACCCCGGGAGTCCTCTGATGACATAATTTTCTGTGGTCAGGCTGTGGTCAGGTTGTGGGGGACACTGGGAAGGGATGGAGGGTGGGTGTTTGAGGCTGTGGTCAGGTTGTGGGGGACACTGGGAAGGGATGGAGGGTGGGTGTTTGAGGCTGTGGTCAGGTTGTGGTTGTGGGGGACACTGGGAAGGGATGGAGGGTGGGTGTTTGAGGCTGTGGTCAGGTTGTGGTTGTGGGGGACACTGGGAAGGGATGGAGGGTGGGTGTTTGAGGCTGTGGTCAGGTTGTGGTTGTGGGGGACACTGGGGCGAGATGGAGGGTGGGTGTTTGAGGCTGTGGTCAGGTTGTGGTTATGGGGGACACTGGGGCGAGATGGAGGGTGGGTGTTTGAGGCTGTGGTCAGGTTGTGGTTGTGGGGGACACTGGGGCGAGATGGAGGATGGGTGTTTAAGGCTGTGGTCAGGTTGTGGGGGACACTGGGAAGGGATGGAGGGTGGGTGTTTGAGGCTGTGGTCAGGTAGTGGGGGACACTGGGAAGGGATGGAGGGTGGGTGTTTGAGGCTGTGGTCAGGTTGTGGGGGACACTGGGAAGGGATGGAGGGGGGACTGTGGTCAGGTGGGGGAAGGGATGGAGGGTGGGTGTTTGAGGCTGTGGTCAGGTTGTGGGGGACACTGGGAAGGGATGGAGGGTGGGTGTTTGAGGCTGTGGTCAGGTTGTGGGGGACACTGGGAAGGGATGGAGGGTGGGTGTTTGAGGCTGTGGTCAGGTAGTGGGGGACACTGGGAAGGGATGGAGGGTGGGTGTTTGAGGCTGTGGTCAGGTTGTGGGGGACACTGGGAAGGGATGGAGGGTGGGTGTTTGAGGCTGTGGTCAGGTTGTGGGGGACACTGGGAAGGGATGGAGGGTGGGTGTTTGAGGCTGTGGTCAGGTAGTGGGGGACACTGGGAAGGGATGGAGGGTGGGTGTTTGAGGCTGTGGTCAGGTTGTGGGGGACACTGGGAAGGGATGGAGGGTGGGTTCACTACTTTGTTTTCACCAGTAAAAGAAATAACACAAACAAGACAAATTCTCCAGTTAAAATGTCATTACATTTGCAATGTAGAGTAACTTCAGCTTTGAAAAGACATGGCTTGGGGTACTTACAATGTGGTCAGCTTTGGAATCAGTTCAGTTGGACTTCCAGCATTTTGTATGCTACAGTAAGTTAATGGCCAACCATTCTGTAAACAGAGGATATACTATAATTGGGCAGTACTACACAGTACTATGATAACAGTGGAAAATTGCTTATTGGCGGTCGGTCCATCTAACCTCCACCACCACAGCACTAGGAAAGTGGAAATCTGTCTGTATACTTACAATACACAATTGGCCATTCAAAAATGTTTAAAGCAGTGTAGGCTATCATAGCTACCATCAACTCTACCATCCTATTCTTAAATTTGCCACTGGCCAACAAAAAAAGCACAAAGACAATGGTTAGACCACATTGGCTGTACAGTCTGTGGCACATCTTGACCCTGGTTGGAGATAATGTTTTTTCCTGTTAGAAACGTCTCTGTGTGTTTCTGTATGTGGGTCACACTGCTTGACTACTGAATTAGACGGATCCCACTTCAAACTGGCATTAAGCACGTCCCCTAAACCTCGGCTCCACAGTAATAACCGTACTGGAGATGAAATGGGCATTCTGCCACACATTTCAGCATCGGTCTGGTCTGCTCAGTACAATGGTGTGCATTAAAAAAATACAAATAAAGCATGCATCCCAAATGGCATCGTATTTAACCCAAGCCATATTGCTCTGGTCAAAAGTAGTGCAGTGTAAAAGGAAAGGGGTGCAATTTAGGATACGGCCAGAGTAAAGATTAAAGAGTAAAGGGCAGGTTTGGAGGGGGGCGAGGTGTTTGGTCTGATTGAAGACCTGGTCTGACTAAATAGTCATAGTCTAGCACGTTCTTTATTCATACAGCCTATTGATTGTTGAATTGATTTAATGAGCATATTTAATTAGGGTAAGTATTTCTAACCCACATCGTCAATATTACAATACTTTTCTATGCATATAAGTCTTGGGCTGTGTTTTATTTAATCTTTACCAGAATTGCATTAGTCTGAGTGACTGTAGATGAGGTCACATGATTAAATGGTTTCTTCCTCAGTTATCAGATTAAGAAATGCCCCAGAGGGGATCTACTGTGCTGCCATATTGCATATTTGCTGACAAAACCTCAAGTGGATATTTTTCTATACTACCAAACAGTTCCTGACAATGCATGCTTGCAAAGTTTCACTTTCAATTTGCCAATTTTTTCGGTCTACTAACATTCATGAGAGTTGGCCTGTATCACATTTATTTCACTGCAGGCCTAAGAGATATCTTATGAGCTGTCTAAGTGCAGCCCTTATTCAATGATACAATGTATATCCCAGTAAAAATCCCCCAATGCAATTAATACATTTGCCAGTTTAAGAATTAACAGTATATTCTGTGAATTAACACACTACATTTACCCAGTGGTTTCATTTCTCTTATTGGTACTGTGAGAAACAGTGCGTGTGACCAGGGAAATAGCAGATGTATTGTATGGGAGGGTGGGCATTTCACTGCTGTTGGTTAGATGACCCCAGCACACTCCTAGCCTTTTCACTGTGGCAAAGGGCACGAGAGTCCATGTTGATGTGATGATGTCCGTATGTGAACCCTGGGCATTAGAGGCTTATGTTTAGGTCACAGTGTCAGCACTGATATGTTAGCTTGGGATGGGGGATGGGCTTGATGTGTGTGTGTGTGCTTTTGTGTGTGTGCGTGTGTGTATGTGCATGTGTGTGTGCGTGTGTGTGTGTGTGTGTGTGTGTGTGTGTGTGTGTGTGTGTGTGTGTGTGTGTGTGTGTGTGTGTGTGTGTGTGTGTGTGTGTGTGTGTGTGTGTGTGTGTGTGTGTGTGTGTATGCGCGCGTGTGTGTGTGTGGCAGGGAGGGGGGATTGTAGAATGATCTGACCAGATGTATCATGGTGACTTCATAGCAGTTGGGTCTTATGCAAGGCTGCTGAGACTTCGGTCAGCTTTGAGTGGAACTGGTGTTTTCTAAAGTGTGTAAAAGCAGAGAGGAGGGTAAACTCTAAAATATACCTTCTTTAGGGCCATTAATGGATCTCTCTCTCGCTCTATGTCCATCTCTCTCTCTCTCTCTCTCTCCCAACTCTGCAGTGACATATGTAGAACTGGCCTTGGGAACCCATCTCCTCTTTCACTGAGCCCTCTGCAGGGCCGTGTTGCCCCCTCTCACCCCCCTCCTGCAGCGCACCAAAAGATCCCCCTCCCTTAGAGGAAATGGCCGATCATCATCATCAGGTTAAGACTTCCTTCCTCTTTATTCGACTGCAGTCGCCCTCTAAGGCCCATGACCTGCCGTATCCTGCTGACACTGCCAGCTCCATCGCCACAGAGGAAGGAGGGTCGACGAACAACTCGGCTGGAGCTATAGTGACATCCACAGCTGTACCCGCAGCACCCATCCCACCTGACCACATAGAGGACTGCAGTGTCACGTCCTTGACAGTAGACATCAACTCAAATCAAGAAGTAGACGAAAAAGCCAGCGAGAGAGGGGAAACATCCGATTATTCAGCTCATGCTGGAGATGTCGCTTCGGTCGTCTCAGGAGACCCTCAGACTCAGAACTACCAGAACTTATTGTTGAAAGCTGATCTGAAATCAGTGACTGGATTACAGGACCATAGTCTCAGTACCTCGGAGTCGGATTTCCCTGTTTGGGTCCTGCGGGAGGACAGTCCTCGGACAATGATGAACAAGGACAATCAACAGCCACTAGCGGGGACACCAACCATCGCCACCAACCCAGCACCCCCCTCTCAAGCTTATTCTGCAGCACCACGAGTAAGCTTCCTGCACCCAGCAGAAGGATCCGTGCCCGACACCCACGGGCCCAAGGCCACTGAGATGGAGATGGACAAGCCAAGCCAGAAGCCTTTCCACCAGGCCCAGGCCCCAGCACCAGCACCTACCCAACCCAACTTGGCTCCCAGCCCCCATTGCCACAGCAGCACTAACAGTTGGGTTAGCAGTGTAAAGCAGAAGGAGGCTGGTGAGAAGCCAAGAGGTCCACAGAGTGGTTCACAAGTGTTCCTTAGAAGTCCAGAAGAGCGCAAGACCTTTCTGTATGCAGTCAAGGAGAGGTCCTCAAAGGTACCTGGAGACACGTACAGGAACGCAGTGACAAGGAGTCTCTCCACGTCTATAGCTGTCACTCAACCCAGTGTTGTGACCTCACCGGCTTCTTCTTCAGAGCCTTCTGTGGTGAGCTCAGCTATGTCAAAACCCACAGTCTCAACAGTTGCTGCTCCATCCTCTGTGATCAGTGCTGCTCGTCCTTCCATGATAAAGCCTATTCCAGCTCAGAAGGTGAGTTGCTGTTTAGGTTCTGTGTCTGCAGAGATGTGCTGCTACTGAAAGTGTATCTGATGAATGATCCAGTTGCATGTACAGTTGATGACTTGATGAGATGTTGTGGCTTCACATCCTTGATTGTTCCGTAATTACAGTACAGTATACTGGTTGCATTTGTGTCCTTAGGCTACTACATAAGTATGTGATTTTTACAATCAACATTACATTGATAATTCCCAAGAAGAGCATTTGTGATTTTGAGCACTGGGATTATACCAAAACTAACCATCCAGGGCCCTAATGTACAGTAGATTAAACTAACCAGCCAGGGATAAATATAAAGTAGATTTGAGATGTTAAAGTGCTCTTGGTAGTGTACACATAAAACCAGCCAATCAACTTCCATGAGACATGAGTCATGACAACGTAAGACGAATAATACTCTCTGTAGCTCCACACCCAGATGGAATGATAGCTAGTAGGTATCCGGGGCTTGTCTGTCATTCCTCAGACTAAATGGCCTAGAAAGACATATCATCTTTTCAAGAGATAACCCACCGGTCTCTGAAGTCCTCTGGACAATAATCACAAACAGCCCATGGAGCAGTCCTGTATTTTAGCCTCTTGAAATTGGTATTTATAACAAACAGTTGCGCAGTGTCATTACAGTGTAATTACTGAAGAGACAGATTTCACACACATCTCCTGGTTGTCTGTGTCCACACTAATGAAGTAATGAGATTATTAGTATTTAGGTGGGTTAAGCCCACCAGTATCCTCTGTCTAACCTTAACCCTCTGTAAATAAATCCAACTCCACTTATTCTTGTAGGCCTCTACATGCTACTGTGGTAAACTGAACATCGCGGTCTGTATTCACAAAGTGTCTCAGATCTAGGATCAGGTCAGCACTCTTATTTGTTATGATTTGAAAGGCAAAACCAATTATGTGTTGCTTTGTGTATATAGGCCATGGTCGTCTTTGACACCATTGGGATGCCATAGTATTATTATGGGAAAACTTTCAAAATAAGATTGAGGTGAGGGGGGTGTGGGTGAATGGCTCAACCCGGAATTGGATCACCCCCTAGTGTTGGATTTTCAAATATTGTACTGGAAAATAGAACTACTGCTTTATTTGCTATGCTTTATGAATTATTTGCAGAGAGGATTAAACAATATTATTCCACGAAACCCGCAAATTAATCCTGCGTTGTCAAATATATGATTAACAATGTCCTTTCAACTCTTAACACTCTGATCAGATATGGCAGTCTGTGATCTAAATATCCATGCATTTGCAATGAGGAACGCGTCTATATTTACATAAATGCCTATAAAAATCTATATTTATGCAGGTAAATTTGAATTTTCTAAAGTCTAGCAGTCTCTTGCTAAATGTATTGCTTTATTTACCTACAGTATCTTATTAAAGGTAGACTCATCAATATGACATCTCGATATCAAATCAAATCAATGTTTTATTTGTCAAATGTGCTGAATACAACTACTAGACCTTACAGTGAAATGCTTACTTACAAGCCCTTAACCAACAATGTAGTTTTAAGAAAATACAACAAAAAAAGTAGGAGATAAGAATAACAAATGATTAAAGAGCAGCAGTAAATAACAATAGCGGGGCTCCGGTACAGAGTCAATGTGGAGGCTATATACAGGGGGTACCGGTACAGAGTCAATGTGGAGGCTATATACAGGGGGTACCGGTACAGAGTCAATGTGGAGGCTATATACAGGGGGTACCGTACAGAGTCAATGTGGAGGCTTACAGAGTCAATGTGGAGGCTATATACAGGGGGTACCGGTACAGAGTCAATGTGGAGGCTATATACAGGGGAGTACCAGGTACAGAGTCAATGTGGAGGCTATATACAGGGGGGTACCAATGTTACAGAGTCAATGTGGAGGCTATATACAGGGGGTACCGGTACAGAGTCAATGTGGAGGCTATATACAGGGGGTACCGGTACAGAGTCAATGTGGAGGCTATAATATACAGGGGGAGGCTATATACAGGGGGTACCGGTACAGAGTCAATGTGGAGGCTATATACAGGGGGTACCGGTACAGAGTCAATGTGGAGGCTATATACAGGGGGTTACGGTACAGAGTCAATGTGGAGGCTATAATATACAGGGGTACCGGTACAGAGTCAATGTGGAGGCTATATACAGGGGGTACCGGTACAGAGTCAATGTGGAGGCTATATACAGGGGGTTACGGTACAGAGTCAACATGGAGGCTATATGCAGGGGGTACCGTTACAGAGTCAATGTGGAGGCTATATACAGGGGGTACCGGTACAGAGTCAATGTGGAGGCTATATACAGGGGGTACCGGTACAGAGTCAATGTGGAGGCTATATACAGGGGGTACCGTTACAGAGTCAATGTGGAGGCTATATACAGGGGGTACCGTTACAGAGTCAATGTGGAGGCTAATATATATACAGGGGGTACCGGTACAGAGTCAATGTGGAGGCTATATACAGGGGGTACCGTTACAGAGTCAATGTGGAGGCTATATACAGGGGGTACCGTTACAGAGTCAATGTGGAGGCTATATCAATGTGGAGGCTAGACCGTTACAGAGTCAATGTGGAGGCTATATACAGGGGTAGTCAGAGTCAATGTGGAGGCTATATACTATCAATGTGGAGGCTAGGGGTACCGGTACAGAGTCAATGTGGAGGCTATAATATACAGGGGTACCGGTACAGAGTCAATGTGGAGGCTATACAGGGGGTACCGGTACAGGGTCAATGTCAGGCTATATACAGGGAGGCTATATACAGGGGGTTACCGGTACAGAGTCAGTCAATATACAGGGGTGGAGTCAATGTGGAGGCTATATACAGGGGGTACCGGTACAGAGTCAATGTGGAGACTATATACAGGGGGTACCGGTACAGAGTCAACATGGAGGCTATATGCAGGGGGGTACAGAGTCAACGGTACAGAGTCAATGTGGAGGCTATAATATACAGGGGTACCGGTACAGAGTCAATGTGGAGGCTATATACAGGGGTACCGGTACAGAGTCAATGTGGAGGCTATATACAGGGGGAGCTACCGGTACAGAGTCAATGGGGGTGGAGTCAATGCTATATACAGGGGGTTACAGAGTCAATGTGGAGGCTATATACAGGGGGTACCGGTACAGAGTCAATGTGGAGGCTATATACAGGGGGTACAGAGTCAAAATGGTAGGCAGAGTCAACATGGAGGCTATATGCAGGTGGTACCGGTACAGAGTCAACGTGGAGGCTATATACAGGGGTACCGGTACAGAGTCAATGTGGAGGCTATAATATACAGGGGTACCGGTACAGAGTCAATGTGGAGGCTATATACAGGCTATATACGTACCGGTACAGAGTCAATGTGGAGGCTATATACAGGGGGTACCGGTACAGAGTCAATGTGGAGGCTATATACAGGGGGTACCGTCAATGTGAGTCAATGTGGAGGCTATATACAGGGGGTACCGTTACAGAGTCAATGTGGAGGCTATATACAGGGGGTACCAATGTGGAGGCTACAGAGTCAATGTGGAGGCTATATACAGGGGGTACCGTTACAGAGTCAATGTGGAGGCTATATACAGGGGGTACCGTTACAGAGTCAATGTGGAGGCTATATACAGGGGGTACAATGTGGAGGCTATATACAGGGGGTACACAGAGTCAATGTGGAGGCTATATACAGGGGTACCGGTACAGAGTCAATGTGGAGGCTATAATACAGGGGTACCGGTACAGAGTCAATGTGGAGGCTACTATATATGCAGGGGGTACCGGTACAGAGTCAATGTGGAGGCTATATACAGGGGGTTACGGTACAGAGTCAATGTGGAGGCTATATACAGGGGGTTAGGGTACAGAGTCAATGTGTAGACTATATACAGGGGTACCGGTACAGAGTCAACATGGAGGCTATATGCAGGGGGTACCGGTACAGAGTCAATGTGGAGGCTATAATATACAGGGGTACCGGTACAGAGTCAATGTGGAGGCTATATACAGGGGGTACCGGTACAGAGTCAATGTGGAGGCTATATACAGGGGGCACCGGTACAGAGTCAATGTGGAGGCTATATACAGGGGGTTACGGTACAGAGTCAATGTGTAGACTATATACAGGGGGTACAGAGTCAATGGTATATACAGAGTCAGAGTCATGTGGAGGCTATATATACAGGTGGTACCGGTACAGAGTCAACGTGGAGGCTATATACAGGGGGTACCGGTACAGAGTCAATGTGGAGGCTATAATATGGAGGCAGGGGTACCGGTACAGAGTCAATGTGGAGGCTATATACAGGGGTACCGGTACAGAGTCAATGTGGAGGCTATATACAGGGGTACCAATGGTACAGAGTCAATGTGGAGGCTATATACAGGGGGTACCGATACAGAGTCAATGTGGAGGCTATATACAGGGGGTACCGGTACAGAGTCAATGTGGAGGCTATATACAGGGGGTACCGGTACAGAGTCAAAATGGAGGCTATATGCAGGGGGTACCGGTACAGAGTCAACGTGGAGGCTATATACAGGGGGTACCAGTACAGAGTCAATGTGGAGGCTATAATATACAGGGGTACCGGTACAGAGTCAATGTGGAGGCTATATACAGGGGGTACCGATACAGAGTCAATGTGGAGGCTATATACAGGGGGTACCGATACAGAGTCAATGTGGAGGCTATATACAGGGGGTACCGGTACAGAGTCAATGTGGAGGCTATATACAGGGGGTACCGGTACAGAGTCAATGTGGAGGCTATATACAGGGGGTACCGGTACAGAGTCAACATGGAGGCTATATGCAGGGGGTACCGGTACAGAGTCAACGTGGAGGCTATATACAGGGGGTACCGGTACAGAGTCAATGTGGAGGCTATAATATACAGGGTTACCGGTACAGAGTCAATGTGGAGGCTATATACAGGGGGTACCGGTACAGAGTCAATGTGGAGGCTATATACAGGGGGGTACCGATACAGAGTCAATGTGCGGGGACACCGGTGTCGAGGTAATATGTACACATAGGTAGAGTGATTAAAGTGCATAGATGATAACAGAGAGTAGCAGCAGCGTTCCGGGGGTGGGGGGGGGGGCGATGCAGTGTACAGCGGGGTGGATTCCTGCTTACAGACATCAACAATAATATCATTGAAATCCGCTACATTGGAAGGAGACAAGTCTTTTACAGCAAAATGTTCTGCAATTCTAGCCATTTTGCCATGGAGTGGAGAGGTGTTTGCAGTTTTAAAGCTAATTTCCTGCAATTCTACACATTTTGTAATGACTCATGTCATGTTAATTTGATATCTGAGTGAGTATGACTAACAAAATCAATGGGGGGCCCTTTGAGATCAGGGCCCCTGGGTACGTGGCCTGCGGGCCCAGTCGGTATTCGGCAATGATTACTACAAGTTTATAGCTGGCTAGACTAATTACCAAACAAAAAATGGTTGACATGGCTAATGGAGTAACTGTCAGTGACTGATAATAACATGAAAAAAACTGCTGATGCACATCCAAATGTTTAAATTGCATCTAGTGTGTTCTACTAAATAACAATTTGGGTTGGGGGGCCCTTACCGGCCGGGGGCCCTAAGCACAAGTTTAAGCCTGAACCCAGCCCTGACCATCCAGGAAATTATGCTACAGAGTATTTGTTTTCTTTAAGAATCAGACAGGAAAAACTGGTTCTTTCCACTTATGTTCTTGCTTAAAACAGCAAAATCATAATCCCCATTTCTGTGGGCTTGTGCACATCTGTGCCACCCATCCCGTAGCTCGTTTTCTGTCCTGATGTTTGGGAAGTCTAACACTTTGCAGTAAATGTCTATTTAAGGATTACATGTGGTGATGTAAAAATACAGACATTTTGAAAGATATACATAATAATGGTGTTTAGTCTGTCTGTGCCCCTAGAGACCAGTAATAGAAGAGAGTGGTGAAAAAGTACTGTATCAAATACATGTACATGCCACAGAACATAAACCCTGCATGTATAGGCATGGAGCTTTGCACTAACTCTATTCATTTTGTACCATACATTTCTTGCCAATCATTATCTGAGAGGTATAATGGGCTGTGTTTTTTGTTGTTCTCTTTCCATTTTGCACACACTGCATTTCAACCGCATGTCTTGATTGGATGCGTTTTTTATCTGTACAATCAGGTTATTTTTCGGTTGAGATTTTCAGGTTTTTGTAAAACGTGTGTAATATGGATTCGTTTCCAATTGTATTAGTGAATGTACAGGATACACATGGTACTGTCCAATGAAATTCTTACTTGGAGGTTCCTTTTAGACAATGCAACAACAATAAGAAATGATAACAAATAAGAATACGAACATAAAGTAAATGTCTCAGTAGAATATCATATACAGGAAAACACAATTTATAGTCATGCTGTACAGACACGCTTGGCGATTGGCAACACCGCTTAAACCAAATTTAAATCGTTTCTCATGAATGAAGGGAAATTGTCGTCTCAGAATTTCTGAACTAGCAGGCAGAATGGGTTCCAGAGAATAGTTTAGCCATAGTCATGATAGCCTATCATCACGGGGAAAACAACTTTTATAAGCACAAGGTAGCCTACATAAATACAGCATGCATGACTGAAATTCTCTATTCTAAAATTATTGCAAATGTATGATGGATAGATAGTTCATGAACAGGTTTTCATGCTGCCAGTCAGTTTAATCTTTGGATAAGAGCTTCATTATTTTCCTTTCTCGATGTCGATAATCTACCCTCGTTAGATCAGGAATAGTATGAACTATGAAGCGATTTTAGATGGGAACGTACCAAGTGTCACCATATTTGAGGGGAAGGCTGGAAAGCGTAACAAAAGTCAATAGATAAACACCGAGGGCAAAGTGTAGCAGATAGGAAGCGGGAGTAGGACGTCGGATCAAGAAAATGCTTTGCACACAGAAGGAATAAATCAATCGTTGGTAAGTAAATGCATTGTTAACTACGCGAAGAACAAACTTTTTGAGTCAACAATGGCTGGATATTTGATTCAGAAGGATGCTGGAGCTGGCTGAAGTCGAATTCGTGGTTAGCTCGCTGGCTAGCTAGCTACAGTACAGTAGTTGGTGGGGTTTCGAGTTCCTCCAGTCATCCATTCCCAGCCAGACGGATTCTGCTCCTTGGATTGAGGGCTGCAAGTAGACGTTACGAGTAGTGCAAACCACGTCCTGCATGTTAGGAAAACGGGTCAGTTTTCTTCGGAGGACAGAACTGTTTGATGCGTTTGTAAGCATAAGTCAATATTGGCTAGTTTTATATACTGAGAAATGGTGGTGGTGGTGGTGGGGGGATTTCAGTCAGTCAAGGGATATGAAGTGAACAACTGTCAGAACAGCTTGCCAGCTCCTTCGCGAAGAGTGATCACAAAACATTGGGGATATGGACGAGAGTGATGATGGGGTAAGGTGCTTATAGCAGTAACGGTTAACTGGCTAAAATAAATTCCATAATGTCTTATTGTTTTTATTTTATTTTTTTATAGCTAGTTACCTAGCCAGCTCAGAATATAACGATCATTTGGCTTGTTGGCTAGCACATTGTCAGCTGTGATTGCTACTGTTAGCTGTTGTCCCTGGCAGTTGATAGCATCATGCTATCTATCTAACTGTCATATCACACCATAGTAAGCATAGTGACAAATATTTAAAAAATACAATTTTTCCAAACGTCTTATGTTTGCCACTAACATTATACCAGTAAGAATATGTAACGATAGCCAAGACATTTTGAAATGTGTGGCTTGCTGTGGTGCTGGATATAAGTATCAAGAGGAAGCTCTTTGTTGTCAGGAAGCCCCTTCAATTCACCATATTCTAATGTTATAGTCTAACTGTTAGCTAGTTAGCCAGCACTTTTCATTTTTATCCATTGAAGAGGCTAGATTTTGTTGTTTGTAATTCATGATCAAAGCCTAGTTTTCACTCTTCACTAAATCAACTTGCTCTTTTATTTTTGTAAATTTTGTGAAATAAACCATTTTTATGGTAAACCTCGTAGCTACATTATTTACAGTAACTGAGTTGCTAGTTCAGTTTTCAACACTGTAGTCATTGTAACATTATTTTGAAGGTAGATTCAACTAGCCAAGGGGTTTAACATAACAAGGATGCTCCTATAATATGAAATTTAAATTGGCTGTGCTTGCTTGGATTAATCCTTGGATCAGATTCAAATCTGGGGTAGAGCCCCAACAGTGTTTTCCCCTCAGCAAATGTTTCCACTTCAGTATTTTCCCCTCATTCGCTCTTCAATTTCAGGAGCTTTAGCTAGAAGTCAGCGGGGTCTGCCTGAACTAATTCTTCACTTTGTACAGTTGTGCTCTGTTTGGATGTGATTATGTTAATGTAATTGGGAAGGCTTGGAGTGGTCCAGCAGTCTTACTGGCATTGTAAAATGAATTGCCAAGAGAGCAGTGCATTTAGCAGCAATGGCTTCGTTCGTAAACTGTTTGATTGACGAAGTACAGGATTGAAAAATCGGCAGTGTTTCTTTCTCTTGCTTTCTTACACAGTCAGGATTTGTCATGAATTTACCTTAGTGAGAAGACAGATCACATGGTTAAATTCAAGGGGCTCAATAAGTTACCTATTGTCCAAGACACATCTTACAGTTCATCCCATACACGGTGCAGTTGATCCACTCGGCCTTTGTATGACAGAACATTAGAGATGTATTGACGCATGCGTCTCACAGTCCCTTAACTGGCTGTCAGAGACAATTTCCCTCCTAAGTATTTTCACTACTTATGAGGATGACCTGGTTTTACCACATCATAGCACACTTCTGAAAGACAGTCTTTATTGTATTGCTACATAAGCCTTCAATGGCCCTGAGTCAGGATGGGCCAGAAGTCTATCCTGTGTGCAATAGGAATACCTGCAACCTGTCATTAAGAGCACACTTCCTTCACTGTTCCAGAAAATGTTAATGACGACATAGGCTTTTTACGGAGTTCCCCGCTTACACTCAGTAGAGAGATTTCTGCCACCTCCGGTAGGTGTCCCGTGTTTGTCTGGGATTCTGTCTCCCCCTGTTCACCTGACACTTGGCCTGGTCTGACATGGGAGTGGCTGCATATGGTGTTGACTGGCCTGACAGCTGTGAAGGATGCATTGTTTCCTTAGGGGAGAGACAGAAACAAAGCATTATGCTAAGAGCCAAAGGGGAGCTGGGAATTGGCTAGTCTTTGTACAGGAGTAAGGCTTTCATAAAAAGTGGCTTGATCAACATCAAATAATCATTTAAATGATTCTACATTTGTCCTGTTATCAGGTGAATTCAAATCAGTGAGCATATAAGATCGTTATTGCTTTCATTTGGTTGACTTCCTCCATGCTAACCTACTCTTTAGCTCATTGCTATTAGAAGTGCCTCCGAACCCAGCTCCTTCTCCCATAACCCACGCGGCACAGATTTTGGGCAAACACTCTTGTCTTTTTTTTTTACAGGCAAACAAGGAATAGTTTTTTCCTCAGCTAATGTGAATAGTGAGAGTTTTGTGCCTTCTTGGACAGACCTTCCTTTACTTCCATGAGTCAAGCTAAACCCAATGACACATGGGGTTCTGTTTTCCATTAATAAAGTGTGCATGCATTGCAAACCTCCAAAAATGAGGTCTTGTAGCAAAACATGACTTGATTTGGTACATCATTTAAAAGTGTTTGGAATCTTTCTGGTGTTTTTTCCCTCATTATGCATTGGCAAATGCAATTCACTAATGCCGTGTAGCCTATCTATTCTATTGTATCTAAGGTCTCCAGATGCACAATCATTGTTATTGAAATCCTGTAACAGGACTTTTCCGGAACAGAAATGTGATAAGGAAATGTAAAAGCAGTCTTGCCCTTGCAGAACGCCGCACTAACTAGATCATGTCTAATTTACAAGCTCCCTCCCTATAAGGAGTCTGCTTCTTCCTATAAGTAGTGCCCTACATGGAAGCCCCCATTTCACCTCATTAACAGATGTTATTATCACCTCTTAAATGGTATTACCCTTCAGGGTTCATATCCAGTCTATCCTGTTTGACTGATAGGTCATATGACAATCCCACTAACTAACATCCAGTGATCTGTAAAGGAATACAACTGCATCACCAACCCCATTTATATGCATGTTATAGGCCTACATCTTTGGGTCAAATGTATTGGATTTTTAAACTCAGTTTAAAAGCACTTTGCTGAAGAGAGTGCAGGTATAAAGCCCTGTGTCAAGTGACTGATGTGTCTGGCACCTGATTTAAATAAGAGATTTGGCAAGAAGCTGCTCTAAAGGAAGCTCTTTTGTCCTATTTATCAAATGCTCATGAAAGATCCAAAAGCGGATTATACCGGAAGATTCATGAGATTCACTTTAGTTGTAATTTATGGCTGACTCTGCAACACAGATTTACAAAGCCTATTTACAAACAGAACAGAGAGAAATACAAAAAAACCTGATTGTACTCAAAGTAGGTTAGATGAGCATATTTAGGCATATGACATTACTGGTCTGGAATAATAAGCCTAACATATTTTGCTTTGATAAAAGCATATTTTGCCTCCATTTCTTGTTACTTGTATTACTCTCTTCTAAATCTTCAGTCCAATGGTGTACTTACTATGTACCATTTCATACACTCACAGGACCAGGTTGTGAACACACACATTAGTTCTGTAATAATTAGTACTTTTGCACCTCCTCCATTACATGGTGACACAGAAACACAGCCACAACAGATCACAGGTAGACATGCTGCTCAGCTTTAATCTGGAATGTTTGCCCATGGCAGAGCCACTGTGGCCCAGCCTTATTATGGCATTGTAAAAATGACAGGGGAAATGTATTTTGTCATCACCCCCGAATGACTGAGGATTGGTCAGTGTGTTCATTTGAGTAGCATGTCATCTTATGCAACTTCTCAAAAGCAGATTTTCTTCACCTTTAGCCTATCTGCTGTCCTGGCTTGATATTGTCTGGGACATTACTCTCCCTTTAGAGAGTTAAAGTTCTCTAGGAGTCTATGTGGGCCGTGCCTGTGTCATAACGGAAAAGCTGACCTGTAGGTTAGGCGCTCCAAACGCAGTGAACCAACTGTGCAGCTGCGTGTTCCGAGCCATCTGCACTTTTGAATTTTCTTTGAACCTCCAAAAACATTTTCCGACCCTGGATGGATCGGAGCACGGTCGTCCCACAGCCTTTTGGATTGACAAATACTTACTAACCATAATATACACACCGGCTGTATTGTTTCTGACCGGGTTCACTACTCTAGTAGCGAAGACTTGCTCTTTATGTGTGTACTGTCAAAGTTGACAATAACTTTAGAATGCTCGGGTTTGTCCTCCGAACACTATCCCTGATCTCTGCACACTGTATGACAGAAGTTAAGAGGGTTGAAAACCTTTTCATTGACTAAGAGGAGCTTCTCAAATTCAGGAGATGCAGGTAGGCCAATCAATTTTCACTTATTTAGCGTTCTATATGTTTGTGTTCACCTGGATATGGTTGGTCTTTTTCTCTCCTTATCAGTACAGCAGAACAGTTGCACCATTATTCAACTACTGTTCCTCAGTCAGTTTGAGTTAGTGTACCATTTGATAACATTGGAAATAATGTCAAGAAGCATTTTTTTGATCGTTTGGAATAAGATGTTTGTTTGTGGACTGGGTAGGGTATGGAAGTCCCCCAGAAACTTGTCAGTCTGCTAGTCCTTGAAAAGAAAAAGCCCAACCTTTTTCTGTGCTTGTTTACACAAGTCTCACACATGCTGAGTTCGGGAAGCACTATACCTAGTTCTACAGCCGAGCACAGCTTTCACAGTCAAAGTAATGATATCCTGTTTGAGATGTGCCGCTATTTCTTCTACCCAGATGTAAGTTTGGCCCAGATATTGAGCTAGCAAAATGCAATACATCCTACACTCTAATGTCCTGTCTTGTGATTTGGGATGAGGCAAATTTGAACCAAAAAATGGGAACCCCCTTTCCTCATTTTGTCAAACATAAACGGTTTCATTTGACTAATTCCCCAAAACATTGTGATGGATTTGCAATGTTTTATTATCCTGAATCACGCTGATCTTTTGTCATTCATTTCCATCAGATTTAGGCAGGTCAAAGGCAGGTCATTCACTGTACATAGACTTGTTCTGTTGTGTTATTGACTGTATGTTTGTTTATTCCATGTGTAACTCTGTTGGCCTACCTGCTGAAATAAGACATTTCAGCTCAGAGTGGATCTGGTTTAGATGTTCTCTTTTCAAATGTAGTTTGATGCCTTTGAGGATGAAACATTGCCAGATTGGTTACGGGCAATTCCAAGTAAACAGAATTATGCTGAGATTTGCTTTAAAATTCTCAGTTTTAAAATGTATGCTGAACAAAAAACATTGATTTAAAATACATTTAAAAAAATGACTGCAAAGTTTGGTAACAGTATTAAGATAAAATCTCCCTCTATTTTATTCTGTTACCAAACTTTATATCTGCACAGTTCTTCAGATTTTTCACTTTAAAATCTATACCAAACAAATAATATATAATAATAATAATATATATCATTTAGCAGACGCTTTTATCCAAAGCGACTTACAGTCATGTGTGCATACATTCTACGTATGGGTGGTCCCGGGAATCACAAAACATCGATTTCAAAGTTGAACAAAACACAGAACTCTATGCACAATGACTACTGTGCAGATACAGAGTTTGGTAACAGAAAAAAACTGAGATTGGTCAAAATAATTACAGTACAAACTTTGAAAATCAATGGTTTTTGTTTGGTCAACATTTGTAGTGAAAAATGTAGGTCTCAGTGTAATTCTGTTACCATGGAATTGCCCTTACCAGAGAGTGACTTTACTTTAGCACAGGCGGTGAATTTCTGAACCCTCTGGAGTATGATAACTCTTAGCTCGAGTTCTTGAGCTTCAGTGTTTTCTAGGACTTTGATGTGACACTGCTCTGGCTCCTGTGGGAAAGGACAATGTGCTGAGTTATGGTGCCTCTCTGGAGTGTAAAGAATAGACTAATGTAAAGTCCCAAATGGCAACATATTCCCTATCTAGTGCACTACTTTTGACCAGGACCCATATTCCCATATAGTGCACTACTTTTGACCAGGACCCAATGTATGAGTCCTGGTCAAAAGTAGTTTACTAGATAGGGAATAGTGTGCCATTTGGAATATAGACAGGAGATCATCGTGACCTTTTTAATGGAAAGCTGATTGACAGCTCACCTCCCATGACTATGTGGAAGTCAACTCTATTAATTACCCAAAGCATTAAACAAACTAATGAATTATGATATGGCCTTCACCCTCCAATGAGATTCCCAGCTGTTGCTAAGCGAAATAATTGAGTCCATCTGGGCAGATTTAGTAGAGTAGTCCATCTAGGCAGATTTAGTAGAGTAGCCCATCTGGGCAGATTTAGTAGAGTAGCCCATCTGGGCAGATTTAGTAGAGTAGCCCATCTGGGCAGATTTAGTAGAGTAGCCCATCTGGGCAGATTTAGTAGAGTAGCCCATCTGGGCAGATTTAGTAGAGTAGCCCATCTGGGCAGATTTAGTAGAGAAGCCCATCTGGGCAGATTTAGTAGAGTAGCCCATCTGGGCAGATTTAGTAGAGTATCTGCAGATTTAGTAGAGTAGCCATCTGGGCAGATTTAGTAGAGTAGCCCATCTGGGCAGATTTAGTAGAGTAGCCCATCTGGGCAGATTTAGTAGAGTAGCCCATCTGGGCAGATTTAGTAGAGTAGCCCATCTGGGCAGATTTAGTAGAGTAGCCCATCTGGGCAGATTTAGTAGAGTAGCCCATCTAGTCTAACCAGAGTGTTTTTGTTGTTGTTGCTGTACAAAATGTTTTCTGTGAAAAACACTGCCATAGTGTCTTGTCTTTCACAAAATGATGGAATTTTGTTAATTTTCTAGGCTTTGTTCACCTTGATCAACACAACAGTTCTCATGAATGTCATAACAGTTCCAAAAGATGGTCTCTGTCTAACCAACCACCTCATTTGAATAGCATAAATTCTGTTATTGCAGTCAACATGATACCTTTTTAGTTTGTGTGGGCAAAAAACAACACTTTTCTGGTAAAAAAAAAGGGTCTGCATTCTCACGTCTCACATTGGCAGCCATGGCAACAACCGCTTTCCCACAGAGAGCTAAGTTCGCTTCATAGTTTCTTCTACAATTTAACCTCTCAATTTAGATCGGAATGTAATGTACAAGGTCATTTTGCTTTGGAAGTTATTTAGTCTATGTAGGAATTGTAATCAATCATTCAGATTATGCTAGTGTTCATATTAGCCTACTAGTGTAGGTTATTGACTTTCTCAATAATGATCTCACTGTGTTTTTGTGGCCCATCTATAGTGTTTTCCAACTCTTCCCCATTTGTGCTCGTTGATGGATGCTGGCGTAATTCTAGTTTTAGTTGCCTGTCATTTGATCTGCAGAGCTTAATTCTTGTAATGGTCATGGCACTAAGCTTTGGAATGGTTTCAAATGTGGATTTCATTGAATCAGAGTGCCTTTCTCCTGTTGAGTCATCCTGAATGAACGTCATGCAATCACTGTTGTAGACTTTAGCAGAACTAGGCCTGTTAATTGTATGGCTGTTGGGAATGTTGGCTAATGAAATACTTTACTGAGCCTTTGCTAAGGTTCAAACAGAATTCACTAGCCTTACTTGGATTGAGAGAGCCAAATGCTTCACGTACATTAGATGGATCCTTCCTATGTGAACCTTTGACCTCCTCGGCACTTAGGCAGTAGCTTAAGCGTCTTTTGAGATCATGGCAGGTGAGTAGCTACTCTGATACATGAGACCACTTTCTGATGGCATTGGCGGCCTGGCAGGCAGAAATCACCATCTAGAGACACATCGCTGTTTTAAGAGAGGCTTTGACTTTCAGAACATGGACTGCTTGAGCTTTTATTGAGAATGCTGTGTGGCATGTTCTTATCTATAACACAGATAGTTTAGGATAATGTAGGCCTGAACTCTACTCCTGTATCACATTTAGCTTTACCCTTTAGCACTGTCTTTGGTCTTTAAAAAAAAGTCAGATTGTTTTAGAATTCTTCAACTTTGTCAATGTTTGATTAGATTAGATCAGTGGTTCCCAAATTGTGAGGGCTCTAGGGGTCGGGGGGGGGGGGCGCGTGGGGGTCTGGCTATTTTTTTCTAAACTGTATTTATAACTTGGCAGAAATGTCCAGTTCAACTATCCCATGTCAGTTTTTTGGGGGGGCTAGGTTTTTTAGCCCATAGATTTTGTAGTACACATTAGACATGGCAAAATGTATGGAATTGTAAGAAAATTAGCTTTAAAACTGCAAAATGTTCTCTGTACCCAATGATAAATGTGTAGAATTGCAGAAAATAAGCTTTAAACCCAGTAAAATGTTCTCCCTGCCAACAAGAGGTGCACGGGATGTTCCCCAATGCTGGAAGGGGGGCCTAAGTGAAGAGTTTTGGACTAGGTTACGCTATTTCAAGATTTTTAAAATTTGTAATAATGTTATGGTTTTCCGTTACAAACTCATGTTAGTTTTACCCTTATGCTCACAGAGATTTTACCAATGAGTGTTCCCTGCTTTGAAAGAGACATGGCGGTAAGTGGCTGATGGTACTCTGTACGTTATAATCAATCAAAGATGTTGCTGTTAAAAACAAAATCAATAAATCAAACTAAAGCAACCGGAAATAATTTTGGTCATTTATAATCAGAAACGATATCAAGATCTGAAGTTGATTTGTAGAGCATGGTCAAGGGAAATGCTTTTGAAAACATGGCCAGATGGTTAAATGCGGTAGGTCTACTGTCAAGGTGATGTGATTAGCCTCAATCTGATTTCAAAACACCCAGATGAAATGAACTCTGTTTTACTGTCCAATCAATGGCCACTGGTGGAGAGAGATCTCAATGATTTATGAATGATAATGCTTACTTATCAGAGAATCATCTTGCCTATGGTAAATACATGTTCTTGTTTATTCTTGCAGGCTGAAACGTTTGTTTGGGTTAACAGCTCGTCTTCACACGCTCAAAGTGTTGCGAAGGCCAAGTACCAGTTTCTCTTTGGAAAAGGAGACGAGACCAGCTCTACTGAAAGCGGTATGGCACCTTTCATATAATCTACCCCACATGACACTTCACAACAGTATGATGTTATGCTGTTTGCTGTAGCTATGGCCACACTTGGCATGAGGCCTGGGATCCTCTTTAAAAAAAAATGTAATTGTTCATTTAATAACAACCATGATATGTGTCAGTTGGACTCCTGCATTTAGCTGAAAAGTGTTCTTGAAATCCACTAAAAATATAGACTAATCCTGGTCTATTAATCATTCATCATCAGGCCTAATGCATACATTATTTTACTGGCTAATATGAATAATTCTAAATGATTAGTGCAGGACTGCCCAATTACAGTACTTAGCTATTTATAGTGCACCGTAAGAACCATACTGTGAAAGTTATAGGAAGCTCCTATATCAACCGGTTATTGATGAATTGGCCCAACAAGCCAATTTCTCTACAGAAAGAGGCTGTAGAAGTTGAGCCTTTGCTTTCACTGCCTTTTAGCCATGAGTTGAACAGAGCCTACTTTCCCAAAGTGCAATGAATAATTTTGGGGAACTGTAGTAGGGCCTATATAAACAAACCATTTTTCAAAGCAAGCCCATGAACAGTAGTTAAGTGCTGTGTCAAACATTCCCAGAAACTAGAGATGAATAAGTACTGTATAGTGATGTGTTTCTATCGTTCCATTTAGTGTGAACATTAGCCTGTTTGCTGAGGTAATGCTACATCTGCACACGGAAGACTTCCTCTTTTTATTACCTGTCAAGAGCCAATCCGATAAGAGGTCTTCAGCCCTGACTGGTTACCCAGGCTATTTAGCAGGAGCTTAAAAGGTCATTAGTAGTCCACAGGGATTTGCAAACATCATCTAGGCATCTCCCAAGTGATGCTGCAAAGTCATGACTTAGTGCTATCACTTTTACTCTGTCCACTATCCTATCCTTCTCTACAGGGGTCACACAACTGGTGATCCTCAGCCTCCCTCGTCAACTAGACATTATATACAACTGTTGTATAAGATACGCTGTCTGTGTCCAAAATGGCATATGAAGTGCACTACTATAGGGCCCATAGGGCTTTGTTCTAAAGTAGTGCACTATGCCTGACGCAGCCTCTGTTCTGACGCAACACCAGTCTAAATAAAGGTCTGTTTTAACTCCCTGTGTCACCCAAGTCATAAGTTATTTTGATGGCAGAAATCTAATTTAGCATAATAATAATAAATCCCCATGAAAATCCATACGTTTAATCTAGAGATTTTGTTTTGGATGCATCTCAATCCACCTCATCGGCCTCATGTCAAACTTCTGCATTTGCGGTGAAAGGTGACAGAGCTAGATCGGTGTTTATCAGACCATCTCACACAACTGGAGTCGGTACAACCAATCTGCCAACTAGCGTCCAGACAGTTTGGGATACACACTAATATGACCCCTCTGTGGAAAGGTGAGACTCTCTAGGATGCCCTCAGGCCTCACAAGATTCGCCTGAAGGTCCCCGGGGACAGTTGAAAAAAAATGAATGGAAGTACAGTATATATGGAGATGGTTTAGTGCCAAAAATAAGTAGTTAAATACCTGTCCAAAAAAATAACAAATGCTTCCTGATCTTTCTTATACGTTCAGATAAAGGACAGAATCTTCAGAACAAACTTCCCTTCGGAACTATCTGTTGTTCCATGTAGTGAATCTGTTATTCAATGTGTTTGTATGGGCTAATGACAGTAAGGACTATCTGTTATTCAATGTGTTTCTATGGGCTAATGACAGTAAGGACTATCTGTTATTCAATGTGTTTGTATGGGCTAATGACAGTAAGGACTATGAAGGACTGTTATTCAATGTGTTTGTATGGGCTGTTATTCAATGTGTTTGTATGGGCTAATGACAGTAATTCAATGGACTATCTGTTATTCAATGTGTTTGTATGGGCTAATGACAGTAAGGACTATCTGTTATTCAATGTGTTTGTATGGGCTAATGACAGTAAGGACTATCTGTTATTCAATGTGTTTGTATGGGCTAATGACAGTAAGGACTATCTGTTATTCAATGTGTTTGTATGGGCTAATGACAGTAAGGACTATCTGTTATTCAATGTGTTTGTATGGGCTAATGACAGTAAGGACTATCTGTTATTCAATGTGTTTCTATGGGCTAATAGCAGTAAGGACTATCTGTTATTCAATGTGTTTGTATGGGCTAATGACAGTAAGCCCCCCCCGGCTTGGACAGAGCTTAGACTCTTATGGGTTAAGAGACATGGCCATGAATCTCTCATGCTATGTCAGTCACTCTCCAGTAGAAACGGATATTGATACAGTAAAAACAAGGAAATGCTGCCATCTAGTGTAATCGTGTTCTTGACATAACGTCTTTATGACGAGGACATACAGTAACTGGAGACAGAGATCAGGATCTTGTTAAGTAGGCAGGACATGGAAGAAAACACTCTGAAATGGAGTGGTACGACCTGAAAAGGAACGATTGCTTTCTTTTACCGTAGCAAAACGGTGTCCCCTAATAAACACAACCGTGTTGAACTCATTGTGTTGGTTTCAAGTATGGGCCTATTAGCCTAAACAGGGTACAGCAGGTTGCACATGATATTTATACTTTTAAGCTACCTCCTGTTCATCCAGTTCTGTTCTGGGTTTCATTAGCCTACATGCTAATGATGCTGTACTTTTGATGGTATTCACTATGTATCACTGTGGCAGTAGACCTCTTACTTGACCTCATCCACTCCACCGTTCATGTCAAATTAAACTGGATAATTGTATTAATTGACACAGCTGTCTTGTCCAACTCTTCGTGAACAGGTTCAACAAGAGGACAGGGCGAAATACTCCAGGATAAAAACCCTTAGGTGTATTTAGTTAATTTAGTAATTATACATTCTCCCTACATGGCTCAAAGCAGCTTAAAGCTGTTCAATATTTAACTAGATACTAAGGTATTCAATAGAAAAAAAGACCTGCTGTTTTGGCAAAAATTGTATCCATCACACTCGGCTAATTTGAAATGAATGTTTGTGAATACGTGTGAACTGAGCATGCTGAGCTTTGGTCCACTGTCTGAAGCCGTTTGCCGGCCAGTGAAAGGGACATCTGCGTGTGAAGGGACGAAAGAAAGAAAAGGAACCAGCAGTATTAGTTTGGATTCATCCCAGCCCTTCCTTGGCACCTCCTAGCCCTTCTCCTTTCATGAAGTGGACACAGTGCCGTAGTGTTCAGACTACAAGGCTTATTCAGAATGAGTCCAACAGAGATATTTATCTTACACCGAGAGGAAATACACATGGTTTCACATCCTAAATCAATATAATCTATCTAATGATGGTGATAGCGATGATAAGTAACAATTGATATATTTTTAAAGTGCACATGTGACATTTGTATTGATCTATTTATCTTGTAGTATTTGACACATCTAATTTTCTCAGTTTCAGCATCAACCTCTCACGTCTTAGCGGACGAGGGGAGTAGTAGCACCAGTCTAGACGCCTGTCTCCAGGACGATGACATCGATGAAACCTCGCTGTTCCTGGAGATCGACCGTGAGCTGGCCAACCTGCTGAGCGGCCTCAGCGCCAGGAGCCAGAATGCTCCAGCCGCCCACACCCAACCTGAGGACAGCCTACACCCAGCGGACAGTAGTGAACAGCAGAGCGCAGCCATCATGATCCCCTGTAGCGGTCAAAACGGGGCCTCGCAGGATGTGGCCAGCCGGACCTCAGAGAGAAACGGTGAGGGGGAGGAGACCAATGTGGACCTGGACATGTCTGACCTGGGCCTTGTTCCACTGGGAGACCCACTCCTCTCGCCCACCTTCCTCCTGGACTCGTGGACGGAGGCGCTGCTGAAAGATACGGCTTCCCTGAGCTCCGCGGCCCAGAAGGCCTTGGGTGTCTCCACCGTGGCGGCTGAGGTAAACGGAGACTTCAGGAATGCGCCCGCTGCGAACTGCCAAGAAAAAACAAGTGCCGGCCTGACAGCTGCTGCATTCACATCTGGGCCATGCTCAGGGGCGGGTGTGGTACCCGTGGTGGACCATTCTGAACCTCCCAGGAGGGGTTCAGAGGCAGCGACCGAGCCTGCCGGAGGGGGGCTGCTCCTGGACGAGGAGTCCCTGGAGGAGTCCAGTAAAATCCTGGCCGAGATCCCAGGCATCTTCACCGCCTTCCTAGACGGGGGCCAGCTGAGGGAGAAGCCCCCTAAGAAACTGCGATTTGCGGAGAGCCGGCCAGGGAGCACGACGACGGTGGTGGCGGCGACAGACGTTTGTGGTCAGATGGGACATGAGCGAGGTAGTGAGGACTCGGAGAAGGGACTGGAGGGAGGTAGGAGCTGCAGCAGTCTGAAGGTAGAGAGCTCTGTGGACAGTCTGAGTCCTCTAGAGAGACTCCCCTGCCGACTGTCCCTGGAGGACGAGGTGTTCCGGGTGCTCCCTGATATATTTCTGCACCAGAGCCCTGATGGAGACGCGGCACGGGAGCCCAGCTCAGATAGGTACGTCACATGTCTGCTATATTCCAAATGGCCTCTGACCCACAGCCACTCCTGTGGGTCTGGGGCTGTTTTCAGCTTCATTGTTTTCTTTCAATGAATACGGTTATATGGACAGGAAGTAGCTGATCTTAGATCAGCACTCATACTTTGAGACACTTGTTACATATGGCCTCTGAAAGGATTGGACAGCTGTAATTAAGTTTAGTCCAAACCAGAACAACCCATAGGGCAGGACGATCCAGTCCTCTCAGATCTACAGATGTCCCTAGTCCCTAGTCCCTAGTCCCTAGTGCAGGGGTCTGAAACGTGTGGCTTTGTTGATCTATAATTTTTCAAAGTAATCAATACAATATAGGCCTAATAGTACTAGAATAAACACATCAAATTAGCTCTACTCACACTTGAACAGCCACAGAAAAGGTTATTTGAAAACCGTTGAAGTTGACTACACCCCTTACTATTCAACACAAACCCATGCTGTCAGCTGTACATCATACATGTGCTACAGGGTGTTGAAAACCCATGCTGTCAGCTGTACATCATACATGTGCTACAGAGTGTTGAAAACCCATGCTGTCAGCTGTACATCATACATGTGCTACAGGGTGTTGAAAACACATGCTGTCAGCTGTACATCATACATGTGCTACAGAGTGTTGAAAACCCATGCTGTCAGCTGTACATCATACATGTGCTACAGAGTGTTGAAAACCCATGCTGTCAGCTGTACATCATACATGTGCTACAGAGTGTTGAAAACCCATGCTGTCAGCTGTACATCATACATGTGCTACAGAGTGTTGAAAACCCATGCTGTCAGCTGTACATCATACATGTGCTACAGGGTGTTGAAAACACATGCTGTCAGCTGTACATCATACATGTGCTACAGAGTGTTGAAAACCCATGCTGTCAGCTGTACATCATACATGTGCTACAGAGTGTTGAAAACCCATGCTGTCAGCTGTACATCATACATGTGCTACAGAGTGTTGAAAACCCATGCTGTCAGCTGTACATCATACATGTGCTACAGAGTGTTGAAAACCCATGCTGTCAGCTGTACATCATACATGTGCTACAGAGTGTTGAAAACCCATGCTGTCAGCTGTACATCATACATGTGCTACAGGGTGTTGAAAACCCATGCTGTCAGCTGTACATCATACATGTGCTACAGAGTGTTGAAAACCCATGCTGTCAGCTGTACATCATACATGTGCTACAGGGTGTTGAAAACACATGCTGTCAGCTGTACATCATACATGTGCTACAGAGTGTTGAAAACCCATGCTGTCAGCTGTACATCATACATGTGCTACAGAGTGTTGAAAACACATGCTGTCAGCTGTACATCATACATGTGCTACAGAGTGTTGAAAACCCATGCTGTCAGCTGTACATCATACATGTGCTACAGAGTGTTGAAAACCCATGCTGTCAGCTGTACATCATACATGTGCTACAGAGTGTTGAAAACCCATGCTGTCAGCTGTACATCATACATGTGCTACAGAGTGTTGAAAACCCATGCTGTCATCATACATGCTGTAAAACATCATGTACATCATACATGTGCTACAGAGTGTTGAAAACCCATGCTGTCAGCTGTACATCATACATGTGCTACAGAGTGTTGAAAACCCATGCTGTCAGCTGTACATCATACATGTGCTACAGAGTGTTGAAAACCCATGCTGTCAGCTGTACATCATACATGTGCTACAGAGTGTTGAAAACCCATGCTGTCAGCTGTACATCATACATGTGCTACAGAGTGTTGAAAACCCATGCTGTCAGCTGTACATCATACATGTGCTACAGGGTGTTGAAAACCCATGCTGTCAGCTGTACATCATACATGTGCTACAGAGTGTTGAAAACCCATGCTGTCAGCTGTACATCATACATGTGCTACAGGGTGTTGAAAACCCATGCTGTCAGCTGTACATCATACATGTGCTACAGAGTGTTGAAATCCCATGCTGTCAGCTGTACATCATACATGTGCTACAGAGTGTTGAAAACCCATGCTGTCAGCTGTACATCATACATGTGCTACAGAGTGTTGAAAACCCATGCTGTCAGCTGTACATCATACATGTGCTACAGGGTGTTGAAAACACATGCTGTCAGCTGTACATCATACATGTGCTACAGGGTGTTGAAAACCCATGCTGTCAGCTGTACATCATACATGTGCTACAGAGGCAGTGGTTTAGACTGCTAGTCCACCCCAGGCCAAGTCTCATTGTTTTTGACGGGTTCATCTGTGGGGTATTTCCATCGTGGCTCCCAGAGTACTACGTTTTAGTGAACATTTGAAAAAATGAATCTTCCTGTCAACTTGGTTCCCATCCCCCTGCCCTAGGGGCTATTGGGGGCCAGGTGTCTATTTGGAATTCAGCACTTCTCTCCTCAGCTCATCCCCTTGTGACCAATTAGATTGTCATGACTGAAAGCCTGTAAAATAAGATGTCAAACTAAATAGTGTGATTATGATTCACTGTTTATTTTATGGCACTATTTACACTTGATCCCCCACTACGTTTCAATATTTCTAACATCTGTAGCTTTTTTTCATCGGTGTTCCTTTTAGTTGTTGGATGTTTCCATTACATGGAAACGAGCATTGTCACAGTCCACAGAAATGTGTTGTTTTGTTAGAGTTTCGCTGAGAGGAGGTAGAAAGGTGCAAGGTCTCTGGGTTAATAATGGAATCGTGTGCTTTATAACTTCCTCTGAGAGTTCACCACAGCGGCTATAGGCCTCTACGACAGGGACAGTGTATTTAGCTGAGTTCACCACAGCGGCTATAGGCCTCTACGACAGGGGCAGTGTATTTAGCTGAGTTCACCACAGTGGCTATAGGCCTCTACGACAGGGGCAGTGCATTTAGCTGAGTTCACCACAGCGGCTATAGGCCTCTACGACAGGGGCAGTGCATTTAGCTGAGTTCACCACAGCGGCTATAGGCCTCTACGACAGGGGCAGTGTATTTAGCTGAGTTCACCACAGCGGCTATAGGCCTCTAAGACAGGGGCAGTGCATTTAGCTGAGTTCACCACAGCGGCTATAGGCCTCTACGACAGGGACAGTGTATTTAGCTGAGTTCACCACAGCGGCTATAGGCCTCTACGACAGGGGCAGTGTATTTAGCTGAGTTCACCACAGCGGCTATAGGCCTCTACGACAGGGACAGTGTATTTAGCTGAGTTCACCACAGCGGCTATAGGCCTCTACGACAGGGACAGTGTATTTAGCTCTGTTTGAGGAGCAGGAAGTAAGCAGTATGATGTGACCATAAACAGCAGTGGGACCAAAGATGTTATCATGGGGAGTGCCAAGCAAGATGCTGCACTTGTTAATTCGTACAGATACTTTTGAGCATGTGCAGGGGAGTTACACGCTTCCCTCGAGCAACATGATAGCCGCTTGACAACAAATGCTGACGAGATTAGGATCTTGTTTTTTACTCTTCTTGTTTGGGTTGCAAGTTCTTCTTGGTAGAGGAACAATATCCTAATCCAAGCAATTCAGGCCAGGTTTCAGTACCCTTGTGGAACCAGCCTGATCGCAGCGTTTTCCATTTTGATTCACTTCACTATCACATCAGTCAGGCCTTCCTCCAATAGATTGCCGTTTGGAACGAGTTAGCAAATGACCGGTCCAATCCGCATCCTTTCAGAACCAATGGGTGGGTTTTAGGACAAAATCACAGGTGGCCAAACACTGCTTTGAATTAGGCCGTCCTCTGGTTGGTTGAAGGTGATCCAATTGCAGATGAGGTGGTTTTGAATAATGCCTCTCATTAAAGGTAGATTCAGACCATAGAGGATGATAGAGGCCACTAGTGGCCAAAAGGCAGTGTTAGCATGGGCAGTGCCCTTGAGGGCTTCCACCATTTTAATGTAGTAAACTGGATGGGACTTCCAACTTCATTGACTCATCTCTCCTGGTGACCCTGTTGGAGTCATGTTCAACCGAGTCATCAGGAGGGATCAGCCAATAGTGAAGAAAAATGGACTAATTCAAAATGGAGATGCTATACTAGCGCAGATACATAGATGAGTCCTCTATCTATCTCTATGGTTCAAACCATTTAATTGAGGAGGAATGCCAGATGGATATGTACTGTGAAATATAATGGCTAAGGTTTCCCACAGGCTAGTTTGAATTTCAGTCTTCTTCTGCTAAATTAAGACTTAAGACTTGATTTTAGTCCCCAAGTCAAAGTTTCCATGATTGTCTCTGTTTGTCCCCGACTCCCTCAGGAGTACGAAGACCAATGGCAGCGAGGACCCGTCGGATAACCGGGATGGCAAGGAGACATCGGAGAGCCAGGAGGCCACCGACGTCTTCAGCTCGCAGTTCGAGAGCATCCTGGAGTCAGACCGTTTTCGTAGCACCCTTTACAGCAGCCTGGACTCTCTGGATGCCCTATCTTCCTCGGCTGACGACGAGGCAGATTCAGGCTTCACTTTCGACATGCCCCTTACTCCCATGATCCAGCAACGCCTCAAGGAGACGGGCCACTTCGTGGAGTTGTTGCCCGACGCGGGGCGCCAGCGGGAGCGCCAGGAGCTACTCAGCGTCACGACCACGGGGAAGGGCGGGAAAGCCGCCCTGGAAGTGACGTCTTCCTACCTAGAGGAGGTGGTAGCAAGTGGGGACCCCGCTTTCAGCGGCCAATCGGATAAACATTCCAGCGGACCCCTGGCCAATGGGGTGGAGCGGGACCCAAAGGACTGGCTGCACGGCTGCCTGAGGTAGGAAAGAATAGACTTTATTATTGTGGCTGAATAACAACAGGCTCACTGTACTGTTAGGCCTGTACTCTCATAGAGAATTTGTTATAGATTGTAGCACTTCTTACACTGGCACTGAACAGAAGGTTCAAGGTGATTTATTCTGCATAAACTTATAGAAAGAGGTGTGTGTGTGTGTGTGTGTGTGTGTGTGTGTGTGTGTGTGTGTGTGAGGTAAAACAACATGCTTCCTTACATAAGGCAACACAAACTAGTGGCATGGGTTGACAACTAGAAACAACTACATGTCTCAACAACCTGTTCATCTATTTGTCCTTTGACCTCCTCCAGGGACACCAGGTCCTGTAGTTGTAGGTTGGCTGAGTAATGAAAGGTACATATTCCATGCTCTTGTTCTAATGCTCGGGTCTGTTAGTATTAAACAAGATTGAGATCTGAGCTTGTATGTTTTTTTTCATTCCGAGCTAGAAGAGAGGACAAATAAAATGGCCTTATAAATAAGAATGTAGCAGTGTTTGAGCCTGCGTGTTGCTACTATGTCCACCCGGCAGCACTGTAGAGATCACAATGGTGAGTTAGACGTCTCTGATTTGTGACGAAACTAAGTAGTACCACCATAGTCAAATACAGATAATCAACTATTTTCTGGCGGCAAAGGAAAAACAAGCTTTGTGTTGGTAATAAAACCCCAATACGCAGCTTGAGTTTCCTGACAAGGTTCTCTACATGGGTGGTGAAGCTCAACTTCTCATCCATCCAAACTCCCAGACATTGGTACATTTTGTCTTGCTCTATATAATGTTCTTTCAAGGTGTATATGAGGTTGTGCCTGCGCCAATCTTACCCAGTTCCTGCTTCACAGTGCCTGCCAATCTTACCTAGTTCCTGCTTCACAGTGCCTGCCAATCTTATCTAGTTCCTGCTTCACAGTGCCTGCCAATCTTACCTAGTTCCTGCTTCACAGTGCCTGCCAATCTTATCTAGTTCCTGCTTCACAGTGCCTGCCAATCTTACCCAGTTCCTGCTTCACAGTGCCTGCCAATCTTACCTAGTTCCTGCTTCACAGTGCCTGCCAATCTTACCTAGTTCCTGCTTCACAGTGCCTGCCAATCTTTTTAAAATGTATTTGACCTTTATTTAACTAGGCAAGTCAGTTAAGAATAAATTATTATTTTCAATGACGGCCTAGAAACAGTGGGTTAACGCAGAACAACAGATTTGTACCTTGTCAGCTCGGGGGTTTGAACTTGCAACCTTCCGGTTACTAGTCCAACACTAACCACTGGGCTACCCTGCCAACCCGTTCCTGCTTACCCAGTTCCTGCTTCAGTGCCTGCCAATCTTACCCAGTTCCTGCTTCACAGTGCCTGCCAATCTTACCCTGATCCTGCTTCACAGTGCCTGCCAATCTTACCCAGTTCCTGCTTCACAATGTCTGCCAATCTTACCCAGTTCCTGCTTCACAGTGCCAGCCAATCTTACCCTGTTCCTGCTTCACAGAGCCAGCCAATCTTACCCTGTTCCTGCTTCACAGAGCCTGCCAATCTTACCCTGTTCCTGCTTCACAGTGCCAGCCAATCTTACCCTGTTCCTGCTTCACAGAGCCTGCCAATCTTACCCTGTTCCTGTTTTATTACTATGGTAATGCTGCCCTCTGCAGGACACATCCTTCTGTTGCAGTATTCCATGGGGATAATGATACTAGAGGTCCACTGCCTTGGGTCAAGTTTAAACTCCAATTCAGGAATTGTATGAATCAATATCTCCATTATTCAATCCGGTATCTATGATTACAGTTTTGTTTTGATATGATTACAGCGTAGACTTTATCTAGTTATGTTTTGATATGAATTCAGCCTAGGTGTTAAGAAACACGCCTCAGTGTCTCCTAATATACAGACATAGGTAGGTTTTTGCATACTTTCTTCCACTCCAGAAACACTTAAAAGAGCAGTTTGTAAATCCATCACCGTAATAATAGGCTTTTATAATTGGTTTGCAGGAGCCATTAGGGTCAGGCCATTAGGGTCATTTAATACATTATTGTTTTAGCACAGTGTACCGTGGACACAACAAAAGCATCTAAGGCACAGAATTGAATTTGTACAACCCACCAGCTCAGTTACAAACAGAATTGAATTTGTACAACCCACCAGCTCAGTTACAAACAGAATTGAATTTGTACAACCCACCAGCTCAGTTACAAACATAATTGAATTTGTACAACCCACCAGCTCAGTTACAAACAGAATTGAATTTGTACAACCCACCAGCTCAGTTACAAACAGAATTGAATTTGTACAACCCACCAGCTCAGTTACAATAACTTGGCTATCGTGCTTTGTGGTAAAGCATTCTTTTGTGAATCCTAAATTGGCCATAATCAAATAATGTCTTGTTGTTCTATACCTTGACTTTTTAGGTGCTTTCAGAATCAACATTTAGTCTAGGCTTACTGTACCCCTCCGTGAGTCAAAACATTGGCAACTTTGTTCCTCTACTTTTTTAAAAGCTAACAGACAATAAAAAGCAGAACTGTAAGAGCACAAATTTCATTGGAAACGGCTTTTAGGATTTGAGGTCTGAATTCCTGGGCACATTACTGAGCAGGAGGCATTGAGTCTGCAGACATTTCCTTCCTTTTCCCAACAGAAATGTGAAAGCACACAGTAAATCCTCCTCTGCATGGGTGGGGTACAGCAGGGGTAAGATGTATGCTCCCTTATATTATTTTCTTTAAAAAGGAATATACTATTTCAAATGGGGCTGGCACGGTAATTGTATAATCGTGTAACTGCCGATTTTATAGATGAAGATTGTCATGAAAGTAAATAACTGTCATAACCATTTTTTTGTGTTGAATGAAGAGCTGACCAAAGACTCTGGTTGGGCATTTGTGCGGTTTAGTCCATTTCCATGGTAACACAAACTCTTTACAAGGTGATGAAACTTGTTGTCGGTGTTGTAGCAAATTAGTCTTCGGTTGCCTAGGAACCCCCCCCCTCCCTGCAGCAGCACATGCCTTCAGGAGAGGAGAAAATAAATAAATAGAAACATGTACAGTGACCGCGGCCATTTGGCTGACAAAACGTCATCTTAAATTCCATAACCGTCACAGTCCTAACTTCAAAAGCGTCTCAAGCCAAGTGGTCTGACCCTGCCTCCACATTTGAAAGGAAAGCTTCACCCCGATGTTTATCATCGACCTTTGATAGGAATTGACTCACATCATGTCAAATTGCAAGGATGGATAAGAGTAATGGGTCAAATGAATTGATACAACCATCTACCCTTGAAAAAGGTCAAATGAGCAGTGAATTGTAAATCATTTTTCTTTACACTTGGCAATAATCTATCCTAATTTCGATTCATTCAGAATTTTATCCAATGGCTCTTGCATCCAATTTGTAGTGAGCTTTTTGTAAAATATTTCTTCTGAAACACAGCCTATTTTAATACGCGTCTCCAAACACTGCAGCTATTATGTTCCATTCGGGAAAATGAATTTGGCATTCAATCTGTTACGTCACTGCAGTACATCATCAGATGTTAGGTATCTGTGTTGTGAGCAGAGGCTCATACTGTAGCTTACTATTTCCAGCATATGTGTGCAACTGACATCCCTCTGCGAAGGCATTTTTGTCTCATTTTACCACCAAGCCAGGTTAGAGGATATTAAGCAGCAGTGTTATTTATAGCCTGAGTAGAACAGCAGACACAAGCCCCGCGGAGCCCCGACTCTCACACTCATATGGTGAAGGACATAAATACCCCCCCCCCACACACACACACACACACACACACACACACACACACACACACACACACACACACACACACACACACACACACACACACACACACACACACACACACACACACACACACACACACACACACACACACACACACACACACACACTGCCACCACCCGAGCAGCCAGCGCAATCCCACTTCTTCCTTCATTCATGCTTCTGTGAGGAGTGGCCTCAGCACACAGTCAGGGCTCAGGCCCCTTCAGCAGATGGGGAGGGAGGCAGGAAGCAAGGCTCATTTCCAGCTGGATATCACAGGGAGCACCGTGATGGACTGAAACTCGTGTCCTCTTGCCGGCTCCCTGCCGCACGCATGCAGACATACACACACACACATACACAGACAGACAAACACACTCCAGCCAGTCGGGCCCAGAGCTTTCGGCTTCAAATGAATAAGCAGAATCGAGGCTTTCTACCTGTGTTGTCCTAGCAGCAGCAGCAGCAGCAGCAGCAGCAGCAGCAGCCGCCGAGGGCAAGAAACAGCAGTGCTCTTGTCTCCATGTAGGTCAAAGCACAGAGCGCTAAGGGACCCGGCCGCCGGTCACATGGCGCAGGCTAAAGCTAAAGAGTTTCATTCTTAGGGACTTTTCTCCTCTTCCTCCTCCCCCTCTTCTCCTGCTGGTGAGGCCGGCTTCCTATGGGCTCCTTTGTATCGGCCTGTTTCTCCCAGCCAGGCCCAGCCGACGCCGCTGATGCAACTGAAAGCGACTCCATCCAGTAAGTGGCGACCTTCAGCAATGCATGACATTCTGCCTATCGTCATGACGATGGCTGCTCCTAGCCTTTCTTTCATAGGCTGTCGGCTGGGAGAATGCAGCCAAGCGGTTTGCTCTCCTCTCCTGCTGTTTAACGTGTGCTGTGTGCTCTGCAGTGTGGCTTGTAGAAACAGTTGCCGATTTACTCCTCTCTCTCTCTCTCTCTCTTTCCCTCTCTCTCCAGCAAAGGTTGTTAATGGGAGGCTTTGCTTTGCAGTGTTAATTTTATTGTCCTTTTCGCCCTCGCTCTCTCCTTCTCCCAGGAAGTGGGTGGTTCCTGTACCACCAGGAAAGAGAACAGGAGTATGACAAGAATAGTAATGTACTGTTCAATGTCATGCTAATTGGAAAGCCATTTGAGATATTAGGCCCATTTGAATATTTGCTGAATGGGTTGAGAAAATATAGCATTTAGGTCAAGTCTGCAACTGTATAACGTGAAGCCCACTAACTCATCCAGGAGCGAAATGCAAAAGGCCATTCAAGACATGCCGTTTACTTTGTACACACAAAATAGACAATTGACAGTGGTACATGTATATGTCATATTAGTGACCATTGAGTTACAAGCAGAAATGGAAAGGACTAATCTCCCATAAGACTTTAATACTCAGTTTCATTACATTGAATTGTTAAAACCTTCATCCTTCCTGCACGTGTAGTTCTCTATATCTAATTTTGTGTTGTGGGGAGAGTTTCATGCAACATGCAGATCAAAATGTAGCAAGGCTGGGAAAAAAATCTACTTTAGTGTAAAAACATTTTTGTCAATTTTACAGTTGATATTTGCAGTTAAAATGTGAGATCAAATTTTATTGGTCACATACACGTGGTTAGCAGATGTTATTGCGAGTGTAGTGAAATGCTTATGCTTCTAGATCCGACAGCAGTGTCTTAACAGGTAATATCTAACAACTCCACAACAAAACCTAATATCTAACATATTCCACAACAAAACCTAATACACACAATCTAGTAAAGGAATGGGATGGGAATATATCTGTATAACATATATGGATGAGCAGTGACCGAGCGGATAAGATGCAATAGATGGTAAAGAATGGATAGTGAAGGATACAGTATACAGTCGTGGCCAAACGTTTTGAGAATGACATTAGTTTCCACAAAGTCTGCTGCTTCAGTGACTTTTACATATTTTTTGTCAGATTTTACTATGAAATACTGAAGTATAATTACAAGCATTTCATAAGTGTCAAACGCTTTTATTGACAATTACATGAAGTTGATGCAAAGAGTCAATATTTGCAGTGTTGACCCTTCTTTTTCAAGACCTCTGCAATCTGCCCGGGCATGCTGTCAATTAACTTCTGGGTTTCATGGCAGCCCAGCTAATAGCAGACTTCTTGCATAATCATTGCTTGGAGTTTGTCAGAATTTGTGGGTTTTTGTTTGTCCACCCGTCTCTTGAGGATTGACCACAAGTTCTCAATGGGATTAAGGTCTGGGGAGTTTCCTGGCCATGGACCCAAAATATCAATGTTTTGGCAAGGTGCTCCATCATGCTGGAAATGGCATTGTTCGTCAATAAATGGTTCCTGGATGGTTGGGAGAAATTGCTCTCGGAGGATGTGTTGGTACCATTCTTTATTCATGGCTGTGTTCTTAGGCTAAATAGTGAGTGAGCCCACTCCCTTGGCTGAGAAGCAACCCCACACATGAATGTTCTCAGGATGCTTTACTGTTGGCATGACGCAGGGCTGATGGTAGCGCTCACCTTGTCTTCTCCGGACAAGCTTTTTTCCAGATGCCCCAAACAATCGGAAAGGGGATTCATCAGAGAAAATGACTTTACCCCAGTCCTCAGCAGTCCAATCCCTGTACCTTTTGCAGAATATCAGTCTGTCCCTGATGCTTTTCCTGGAGAGAAGTGGCTTCTTTACTGCCCTTCTTGACACCAGGCAATCCACCAAAAGTCTTCGCCTCACTGTGCGTGCAGTTACACTTACACCTGCCTGCTGCCATTCCTGAGCAAGCTCTGTACTGGTGGTGCCCCGATCCCGCAGCTGAAACAACTTTAGGAGACGGACCTGGCGCTTGCTGAACTTTCTTGGGCGCCCTGAAGCCTTCTTCACAACAATTGAACCGCTCTCCTTGAAGTTCTTGATGATCTGATAAATGGTTGATTTAGGTGCAATCTTACTGGCAGCAATATCCTTGCCTGTGAAGCCCTTTTTGTGCAAAGCAATGATGACGGCACGTGTTTCCTTGCAGGTAACCATGCTTGACAGAGGAAGAACAATGATTCCAAGCACCACCCTCCTTTTGAAGCTTTCAGTCTGTTATTCAAACTCAATCAGCATGACAGAGTGATCTCCAGCCCTTTCCTCGTCAACACTCATACCTGTGTTAACGAGAGAATCACTGACATGATGGTCAGCTGGTCCTTTTGTGGCAGGGCTGAAATGCAGTGGAAATGTTTTTTGGGGGATTCGGTTCATTTGCATGGCAAAGAGGGGCTTTGCAATTAATTGCAATTCATCTGATCACTCTTCGTAACATTCTGGAGTATATGCAAATTGCCATCATACAAACTGAGGCAGCAGACTTTGTGAAAATTAATATTTGTGTCATTCTCATAACTTTTGGCCACGGCTGTACAGTGTATACAGATGAGATAAGTAATGCGATATATGTAAACATTCTTAACTATTGTTCCATTTGTTAAAGTGGCCAATGATATCAAGTCTGTAGGTAGGCAGACACCTCTGTGCTAGTGCTGGCTGTTTAACCATCTGATGGCTTGAGATAGAAGCTGTTTTTCTGTCCCATCTTTGATGCACCTGTACTGACCTCGCTTTCTGGATGATAGCTGGGTGAACAGGCAGTGGCTCGGGTGGTTATTGTCCTTGATTATCTTTTTTGCCTTCCTGTGTCATCGGGTGTTGTAGGTGTCCTGGAGGGCAGGTAGTTTGCCCCCGGTAATGTGTTGTGCAGACCCGACCACCCTCTGGAGAGCCCTGCAGTTGTGGGCGTGCAGTTGCCGTTCCAGGCGGTGATACAGCCCGACAGGATGCTCTCAATTGTGCACCTGTAAAGGTTAGTGAGGGTTTTTGGTGACACTGCAATTTTTTTTAGCCTCCTGAAGTTGAAGAGGCGCTGTTGCGCCTTCATCACCACATTGTCTGGGTGCGTGGACCATTGCAGTTTGTCGGTGATATGTACACAGAGGAACTTAAAACTTTCCACCTTCCCCACTGCTATCCCTTCGAAGTGAATAGGAGGGTGTACCCTTTGCCATTTTCTGAAGTCCACGATCATCTCTTTTGTTTTGCTGACATTGAGTGAGAGGTTATTTTCCTGACATCACACCCCGAAGGCCCTCACCTCCTCCCTCTAGGTCGTCTCGTCGTTGTTGGTAATCAAGCCTACCACTGTAGTGTTGCCTGCAAGCTTGATGATTGAATTGGAGGTGTGCATAGCCACGTAGTCGTGGGTGAACAGGGATTACAGGAGAGGGCTGAGAACGCACCCTTGTGGGGCCCTAGTGTTGAGGATCAGCAGAGTGGAGATGTTGTTTCTTACCTTCACCACCTGGGGGCGGCCCATCAGGAAGTCCAGGACCCAGTTGCACAGGGTGGGGTTGAGACCCAGGGTCTCGAGCTTAATGATGCGTTTGGAGGGTACTTTGGTGTTGAATGCTGAGCTGTAGTCAATAAACAGCATTCTTACATAGTTGTTCCTCTTGTCTAGATGGGATTGTGCAGTGTGATGGCGATTGCATCGTCTGGATCTGTTGGGGCGGTAAGCAAATTGGAGTGGGTCTAGGCTGACAGGTAGGGTGGAGGTAATATGATTCTTGACTAGTCTCTCAAAGCACTTCATAAAGGACAGAAGTGAGTGCTTAGTCATTTAGTTCAGGTACCTTCGCTTTATTGGGAACAGGAACAATGGTGGCCATCTTGAAGCATGTGGGGACAGCAGACTGGGATAGGGATTGATTGAATATGTCTGTAAACACAACAGCCAGCTGGTCTGTGCATGTTTTGGAAACGCGGCTAGGGATGCCGTCTGGACCGGCAGCCTTGCGAGGGTTAACATGTTTCAATATTTTACTCATGTTGGCCACGGAAAAGGAGAGCCCACAGTCCCTGGCAGCAGGCTGTGTCAGTGGCACTGTATTGTCTTCAAAGCGTGCAAAGAAGTTGTTTAATTTGTCTGGGAGCCAAATGTTGATTTCTGCAACAGGGCTGGTTTTCTTTTTGTAATCTGTGATTGCATGTCCTCAGCATGTCCTCAGCTAGCCATGTCTCCGTGAAACCGAGTATGTTACAATCCCTGATATCTCTTTCGAAAGCAACTCTTGCCCTAATTTTTGTCAACTTTGTTAACTAGGGACTGGACATTAGCGAGTAATATACTCGGAAGCGGTGGGTGGTGTGCGCGCATCCGAAGCCTCACTAGAAGACCGTTCAGGCACCCTCTCCTCCGACAGCTTTGTTTTGGGTCGGCCTCTGGTATCAGTTTAAATGACCTGGGAGATGCAGACAAAGGATCTGCTTTGGGAAAGTCATATTCCTGGTCGTAGTGCTGGTAAGTTTGGTATTTTAGTAGGATCCCCATTAGCTGTTGCAAAAGCAGCAGCTTTTCTTCCTGGGGTCCACACAAAACATGAAATGTAATACAGAATGACATAATACAGAACATCATCAGACAAAAGCTAAAGGACAGAACTACATACATTTTTAAAAGGCACACGTAACCTACATATCAATGCATACACACAAACTATCTAGGTCAAATAGAAGAGAGGCGTTGTGCCACCAGGTGTTGCTTTATCTGTTTTTTGAAACTAGGTTTGTTGTTTATTTGAGCAATATGAGATGGAAGGAAGTTCCATGCAATAAGGGCTCTATATTAGACTGTACATTTTCTTGAATGTGTTCTGGTTTTGGGACTATGAAAAGACCCCTGGTGGCATGTCTGGTGGGATACGTGTGTATGTGTCAGAGCTGTGTGTAAGTTGACTATGCGAACAATTTGGGATTTTCAACAGATTGCATCACTTCTTTTTATAAGAAACACTCCTTGACTCTTAGACAAGAAAGACTGGCATGCATAGTATTTATATCAGCCCTTTGATTACAATTAACAGCAAAACGTGCCACTCTGTTCTGGGCCAGCTGCAGCTCAACTAGGTATTTCCTTGCAGCACTGGACCACACGACTGGACAACAATCAAGATTAGACCAAACTAAAGTTGACGTCTCTCTGATATCCAATCGTTCTTCCCGGCTGTATGTAATAACACGTAAGATTTTCTGGGCTAACAATGTAAGAAATAATAGAATATTATTATAAGAAAAAAAATATCTTGCACAGTTTCCTAAGGACTTGAAGCGAAGCTGCCATCTCTATCAGCGCCATCTTGAAAAATAAGTTGTAGTCGTACATTAATTCTAGTCCAAAAACTGACCTTTTGGTGGAAAAACTAGTGGAAACTGGCAGATGATAATTCCTCCTCACTATTGATAAGACTATACTGATTTAGAATCGTTTTACATTGAATCTGAGGTCATTATTGATCAACAGCAGCCCGTTATTTTTCTTAAATTAGCCTAATTTAATAAGGAGATTTTTCTTGTGAAGAGTCATGCTTGCAAGTTATATGATTGAAGTTTCTTTAACCATTTGCCATTTTACTCCAATATTGGATGTTGAAATTGTATATTTCCTTCATGTTGTTGTTTGGAGCAGGTTGGCGTGTCATACATGTGAGTACCGAATACTGCACATTTCTATATTTGGATTTAGGCCTAATCCTGTAGCTCTCTGTGGATTTACAGTTGAAGTCGGAAGTTTACATAGCGAAATACATTTAAACTCAGTTTTTCACAATTCCTGACATTTAATCCTCGTAAAAATCCCCTGTTTTAGGTCAGTTAGGATCACCACTTTATTTTAAGAATGTGAAATGTCAGAATAATAGTAGAGAATATTTATTTAATCACATTCCCAGTGGGTCAGAAGTTTACATACACTCAAATAGTATTTGGTAGCATTGCCTTTAAATGGTTTAACTTGGGTCAAACGTATCGGGTAGCCTTCTACAAGCTTCCCACAATAAGTTGGGTGAATTTTGGCCCATTCCTCCTGACAGAGCTGGTGTAACTGAGTCAGGTTTGTAGGCCTCCTTGCTCGCACACACCTTTTCAGTTCTGCCCACAAATGTTCCATAGGATTGAGGTCAGGGCTTTGTGATGGCCACTCCAATACCTTGACTTTGTTTTACTTAAGCCATTTTGCCACAACTTTGGAAGTATGCTTAGGGTCATTGTCCATTTGGAAGACCCATTCGCAACCGAGCTTTAACTGATGTCTTGAGATGTTTCATCAATATATCAATTATATTATTATATTATTATATTATATTATATAATATCTCCTTCCTGAGCGTTATGACTGCTGCGTGGTCCTATGGTGTTTATACTATGGTCCTATGGTGTTTATACGTGTGTACTATTGTTTGTACAGATGAACGTGGTACCTTGAGGTGTTCCCATCTCAAGGATGAGCCAGACTTGTGGAGGTCTACAATTTTTTTTCTGAGGTCTGTCAAGCAAAGCACTGAGTTTGAAGGTAGGCCTTGAAATACATCCACAGGTACACCTCCAATTGACTTGAATTACGTCAATTAGCCTATCAGAAGCTTCTAAAGCCATGACATCATTTTCTGGAATTTTCCAAGCTGTTTAAACTATAGTTTGTTAACAAGAAATTTGTGGAGTGGTTGAAAACTAGTTTTAATGACTCCAACCTAAGTGTATGTAAACTCCCGACTTCAACTGTAAGTTATGTACTTGATGTACTTTACTTCTTCGGGGGTAGCCTGGATCAAACGCACCATTGTGTCACCCTTTAATCATGATGAGGAATGTTCATCAATATTCTGTGCTGTTTATTGTTCAGAATAATATTAAAACACTATTTTACACATTTTGAGGACTAGCCTGATAGACTTGCATATATCATTGGACACATTTGGAGGATTATTGCAATGAGGAACTGCAAGCTTTAGAAGTGAAGATATGTCTGTCAGAAGTTCTATGTCCAGTGAGCTTTCTTCTGGCCTGGCCATGTGAATCATAGATGCTGACTGACTGACTGACAAATAAACAGGTCCTTCAGTTGTGACTGTTTGACTGACAGGTCCCTCAGTGGTGACTGACAGGTCCCTCAGTGGTGACTGTCTGACTGACAGGTCCCTCAGTGGTGACTGTCTGACTGACAGGTCCCTCAGTGGTGACTGTCTGACTGACAGGTCCCTCAGTGGTGACTGTCTGACTGACAGGTCCCTCAGTGGTGACTGTCTGACTGACAGGTCCCTCAGTGGTGACTGACAGGTCCCTCAGTGGTGACTGACAGGTCCCTCAGTGGTGACTGACAGGTCCCTCAGTGGTGACTGACAGGTCCCTCAGTGGTGACTGACTGCCTAGCAGGTCCCTCAGGGGTGACTGACTGCCTAGCAGGTCCCTCAGGGGTGACTGACTGCCTAGCAGGTCCCTCAGGGGTGGCTGACTGCCTAGCAGGTCCCTCAGGGGTGGCTGACTGACCTGTCCCTCAGTGGTGACTGATGACTGACTAGCAGGTCCCTCAGGGGTGGGTGACTGGTCTTTCAGCTATGACCAATTGACCGGTCCCTCACTGCCGGTCCCTCCCCTGACCGGTCCCTCAGCGGTGACCGACTGACCGGTCCCTCTGTGGGGACTGACTGACTGACTGACTGACCGGTCCCTCTGTGGGGACTGACTGACTGACCCGTCCCTCTGTGGGCACTGACTGACCGGTCCCTCTGTGGGCACTGACTGACCGGTCCCTCTGTGGGGACTGACTGACTGACCGGTCCCTCTGTGGGGACTGACTGACTGACCGGTCCCTCTGTGGGGACTGACTGACTGACCGGTCCCTCTGTGGGGACTGACCGGTCCCTCTGTGGGGACTGACTGACCGGTCCCTCTGTGGGGACTGACTGACTGACCGGTCCCTCTGTGGGGACTGACTGACTGACCGGTCCCTCTGTGGGGACTGACTGACTGACCGGTCCCACTGTGGGGACTGACTGACTTTCCCTATACCCTCTCTCCCTTTCCCTATACCCTCTCACCCTTTCCCTATACCCTCTCACCCTTTCCCTATACCCTATACCCTCTCACCCTTTCCCTACACCCTTTCCCCTTCTAGGTCACTCGTTTTGCCCATTCTAACATTAATTAGAACAGTAACTGAATGCCTCGATGCCTGTCTGCCTGCTTTATATAGCATGCCACTGCCTTGTGACTCACTGTCTGTAGGGGCGTACCTAATAGACTGTGTACATTCATGCTACATGTAACAGGGTTATATTAGTGATTCCCCTTGCCACTTTATTGTTTTGTCTTGCCTTCACCTACTCAACATGGCATCTTATTGGCTGGTTTGCGTAGCTTGCTTGAGGGAGGATGTTTCAGTTAGAATCGTCCCAGTGAACAAGCACCAAACCAGCGGTAAGTTGTTGGTTGCAAAGCACTGTATTTCAAAAGTGATTTTGTGTGATGATTTAAATGTACAATTTATATCAATTTGTTTGTAAATGTTATTCGAACATCACACATAAGATGCAGCGTATTTTGGTGCATATTTGTTGTGCATTTTGTTGTAGAGAATTCCAGCTAATACTAGCTAGCAGCTTACTGTGTCTGGTGGGGGGGGTTCGTATATTTTGTACAGTGTGTGAGTGCAGATTTGGATGGTGAGCTGTGCACTGCAGGACATGCAATTTTGTGCTGTTTCTATCAGGTACATTGTTAAAAATATTATATTGTATATAGTAATTGTAATTATTTTGTTAACTACATTGGCCAGTGAACAAGCACCAAACCAGCGTGCGTGAGTGCAGAGTGGGATGGGGAGCTGTGCATTGCATGACGTGCAATTTTGTGACGGCATGGTAGCAAGCGTTCTATTATAAAGGCTGTCATGGTAACGAGCGTTCTATCAGAATAAAGCTCCATGACTGGTGCTACAAGTTGGAGTGTGTGTCTGATTGATTGTACACAACGCAAGAAGAGGACTGTTACATACACACACATCACAACTGCTGCTACCAGACTCTTATTATACTGCTCAGTTTATAAACTTCCCCCCTTCCCCAATACAAATGTAAGTATTGGACTATAAATTGTGCCTTCCTGTATATTCTATTCTACTGAGACATTTACTTTGTTTGTATTGTTTTATTATTTCTTATTGTTGTTGCATTGTTGAGAAGGAACTTTTAACTGTGCTTTTCGAATTATACCTTAAGAATCCCGTACATACGACTAATAAAACCTGAAACTTGGCAATTGAAGTGAATGTTTGACTTGCTGACGTTTTCTGGGTTGCGTTCATCAGGACACATCGTAACAAAATGTTACAACATTTTACAACGGAAAATAAAAACAAGTGGTTCTTATTGGACAAGTCCAGGTATTCCCTCGCTGTTATAGACTTTTATTCCATTTGGTTTCTAATAAAAATGACCCTGCTGTCAGTTCCTCCTCCTGAAAGCCAGAGGTCAGTGATGAGCAGGGAAAGACTCCGAACTAAGCAGATGTTTACTAACATAACATTGCAGGCGTAAAATAAACACGGGAACCTCTGGAGGATGACACTAATGCTGAGCCTTGTCAGAAAATCACACCAATCTTCTGCTGCCAAATAATCATGTGAACTAGGTAATTATGAAGCATATCCGATTCACAACCAAATGAGAAGCTTGTGGAAGCTTAACAAGACATACTGAATTAAAGAGCAATCAATGATGTAGCCATGTCTTTTAGTGTTTTCTAAGGACGGTGAATATGAGCTTATAGGCTAGATGACGGTGCAGATGCTGAGTCATTCCTCCAGAGACATATGGCCCTCTACCCACATCACCCTATCCTCTCTGTCAGGGTTTCCCTTAGGCACAGATCTAGGATCAGCTTCCTCTCCCCAAATCCTAACCTTAACCTTTAAATGGGGGAAATGCAAAGCTGGCCCAAGATCAGTGTCTAGTGGCAACTTCACCCTAGATTAGTGGTCCCCCACACGTTTTGGTTCTTGACCTAGCACTCCATAGCTAATTCAACCGAGTTGGGGAAACCCTGCCTTAGAGAGGTATATGTAACTTGACAGAAATGTCCAGATCAACTAGGCCCTGTCAGCTATCATATTTTTTAGCTAGGTTTTTTAGCCCATAGATTTTGTAGTAATGTTCGAGTCACACAAATATCACATGAATACACATAAGACATGCCGAAATGTGTAGAATTGATGGAAATAAGCTTTAAAACCAGCAAAAATGTTTCTCTGCCAACAAGAGAGGGGGGGAGGGGGATGTTTAAGTGAAACAGTTTGGGATTCCCTGCCCTATACCGTCATGGTTCAGTGTTAGGACTGAGCTTAATCTGCAGGCCATGTTCATCTCCTGAGCCAATGTGATGCGGGGGAGGATAACAGGAAGCAGCTCCATTCCTCTGGTATGGGAAGTGTCATGTGCTCTTTGATTACCCGCTCTTAGATCACCCCTCTTCTTTTTCCCCCCATTCCTCACACACACTTTTTCTGTGTGTGTCTGTCTGTCTTTTGTTCACACGCCAACACACCCTCTTTAAGTCTGAGTCAGTGCAGTTCTGTAATCCCCTGCCTTTCCACTCACTCCAGGACCACGATGGTTGAGCAGACGGTGCTGCCGGGTCATATGATGATTGGTGAGCTGGGTCATATGATGAATGGTGAGCCGGGTCATATGATGAATGGTGAGCAGACGGTGCTGCCGGGTCATATGATGAATAGTAAGCAGACTGCTGCCGGGTCATGATGATGAATGGTGAGCAGACTGCTGCCGGGTCATGATGATGAATGGTGAGCAGAATGCTGCCGGGTCATATGATGAATGGTGAGCAGACAGGGCTACCTGGGTCATATGATGATGAATGGTGAGTAGACAGTGCTACCTGGGTCATATGATGAATGGTGGGCAGACAGGGCTACCTGGGTCATATGATGAATGGTGAGCAGACTGCTGCCGGGTCATATGATGAATGGTGAGCAGACAGTGCTGCCTGGGTCATATGATGAATGGTGAGCAGACAGTGCTGCCTGGGTCATATGATGAATGGTGAGCAGACTGCTGCCTGGGTCATATGATGATGAATGGTGAGCAGACTGCTGCCTGGGTCATATGATGATGAATGGTGAGCAGACAGGGCTGCCTGGGTCATATGATGATGAATGGTGGGCAGACGGGGCTGCCTGGGTCATATGATGATGAATGGTGGGCAGACGGGGCTGCCTGGGTCATATGATGAATGGTGGGCAGACGGGGCTGCCTGGGTCATATGATGAATGGTGGGCAGACGGGGCTGCCTGGGTCATATGATGAATGGTGGGCAGCATATGATGAATGGTGGGCAGGGGCTGCCTGGGTCATATGATGAATGGTGGGCAGAAGGGGCTGCCTGGGTCATATGATGAATGGTGGGCAGACGGGGCTGCCTGGGTCATATGATGAATGGTGGGCAGACGGGGCTGCCTGGGTCATATGATGAATGGTGGGCAGACGGGGCTGCCTGGGTCATATGATGAATGGTGGGCAGACGGGGCTGCCTGGGTCATATGATGAATGGTGTAAAGAAAATTAAGCATGTGGGAGGGGCCCACCGTATGGAGGAGGCACAGTTAGGCTAACCCAGGCCAGGATAGGGCCTTGGATGATATACGAAGGAAAGAGGGAAATACCAGACACTTAGTTTTTTTTGTATAATCTTTTGCTGGTCTCTGTATTTATTATTGTTGATTTGTGATACCTGAACTTTTTTTTCTATCAATCAGTAAAAAGTGAGCCTAATAAAAACCATTGGCTCTGATAGTGGGAAAGGGGGATACCTAGTCAGCTGTACAACTGAATGCCTTCAACTGAAATGTGTCTTCCGCATTTAACCCAAACTTTCTGAATCAGAGAGGTGTCTGGGGATGCCATAATCGACATCCATGTCTTCGGGGAAATGTGGGCTAACTGCCTTGCTAAGGGGAAGCCTCTTGTGCTCCAGTTAACAGTCCTTTATTTGTGCTTCTTGTTACGTCAATGGCAAAGATCAAGACACAAGTACACTACCATTCAAATGTTTGGGATCACTTAGAAATGTCCTTGTTTTTGAAAGAAAAGCTTCTTTTTTTGTCCATTTTTGAATCACTACTGGCTGTATGCGAACGAGTGATGTGCGTTTGGAGCAATACTGTCTGTTTCCAAGGCTCAGCCAATCGTTTACATAACAACAGAATGCAGCGCAGCATGCGACTTAAAGAATAGACAACCAACTTACTAGTTACAGCATGATAATGAAGAGGTAAAGTTAGGTGAGATGCCTGACCACGGAGACGGGGGTGAGAAGGTGATGAAGCGAACTTCATGAGCTGTAACCTAAAAAAAAACGAGCATTTGGAAAGTTTGAGGTGAGGGAGAAAGTGTGGTGGAACAAGTATTAGCATTATGTATCTTGCAAGCTGGATCGAATTCTCTGTTAGCTAGCCAGAGAAATGTTGCGCAAAATTAGCCAAATCATCTAATCAAATAATTGAGTTTATGTTGTGAAAATTAGCTTGCTAATAAAGTCAGACAGCCAACGTTAGCTAGTTATGAGAGAATTCTGTAGCTCAGTTGGTAGAGCATGGCGCTTGTAACGCCAGGGTAGTGGGTTCGATCCCCGGGACCACCCATACGTAGAATGTATGCACACATGACTGTAAGTCGCTTTGGATAAAAGCGTCTGCTAAATGGCATTTATTATTATTATTATTATAATTAGGTGAAATTAGGCGTTGCTTGTTAGACAATTGGATTCAGGGATGAAGTGTAGCAGGAGCTGGGCCTGGCTTAAACTGGATGCCACTATAGAGGTGAAAGAAACACCACACACTTCCCTCTTTCTCACTTTTGCTGGCACATTGTAGAACTGATGTCCCCACAGGCAGAACGGGTACAATGTAATAATGTGCAGTGTTGCCCAAATACACTGCTCAAAAAAATAAAGGAAACACTTAAACAACACAATGTAACTCCAAGTCAATCACACTTCTGTGAAATCAAACTGTCCACTTAGGAAGCAACACTGATTGACAATAAATTTCACATGCTGTTGTGCAAATGGAATAGACAACAGGTGGAAATTATAGGCACCCCCAATAAAGGAGTGGTTCTGCAGGTGATAACCACAGACCACCTCTCAGTTCCTATGCTTCCTGGCTGATGTTTTGGTCACTTTTGAATGCTGGTGGTGCTTTCACTCTAGTGGTAGCATGAGATGGAGTCTACAACCCACACAAGTGGCTCAGGTAGTGCAGCTCATCCAGGATGGAACATCAATGCGAGCTGTGGCAAGAAGGTTTGCTGTGTCTGTCAGCGTAGTGTCCAGAGCATGGAGGCGCTACCAGGAGACAGGCTAATACGTCAGGAGACGTGGAGGAGGCCGTAGGAGGGCAACAACCCAGCAGCAGGTCCGCTACCTCCGCCTTTGTGCAAGGAGGAGCAGGAGGAGCACTGCCAGAGCCCTGCAAAATGACCTCCAGCAGGCCACAAATGTGCATGTGTCTGCTCAAACGGCCAGAAACAGACTCCATGAGGGTGGTATGAGGGCCCGACGTCCACAGGTGGGGGTTGTGCTTACAGCCCAACACCGTGCAGGACATTTGGCATTTGCCAGAGAACACCAAGATTGGCAAATTCGCCACTGGTGCCCTGTGCTCTTCACAGATGAAAGCAGGTTCACACTGAGCACGTGACAGAGTCTGGAGATGCCGTAGAAAACATTCTGCTGCCTGCAACATCCTCCAGCATGACCGGTTTGGCGGTGGGTCAGTCATGGTTTGGGGTGGCATTTCTTTGGGGGGCCGCACAGCCCTCCATGTGCTCGCCAGAGGTAGCCTGACTGCCATTAGGTACCGAGATGAGATCCTCAGACCCTTTGTGAAACCATGTTGGCCCTGGGTTCCTCCTAATGCAAGACAATGCTTGATCTCATGTGGCTGGAGTGTGTCAGCAGTTCCTGCAAGAGGAAGGCATTGATGCTATGGACTGGCCCACCCGTTCCCCAGACCTGAATCCAATTGAGCACATCTGGGATATCATTTAAAAAAAAATTTATTTCACCTTTATTTAACCAGGTAGGCTAGTTGAGAACAAGTTCTCTTTTACAACTGCGACCTGGCCAAGATAAAGCATAGCAGTGTGAACAGACAACAGAGTAACACATGGAGTAAACAATTAACAAGTCAATAACACAGTAGAAAAAAAGAATTAAAAAAAAGAGTCTATATACATTGTGTGCAAAAGGCATGAGGAGGTAGGCGAATAATTACAATTTTGCAGATTAACACTGAGTGATAAATGATCACATGGTCATGTACAGGTAGAGATACTGGTGTGCAAAAAAGTAAATAAATATAAACAGTATGGGCATGAGGTAGGTAAATTGGGTGGGCTATTTACCGATAGACTATGTAGAGCTGGAGCAATCGGTTAGCTGCTCAGATAGCAGATGTTTGAAGTTGGTGAGGGAGATAAGTCTCCAACTTCAGCGATTTTTGCAATTCGTTCCAGTCACAGGCAGCAGAGAACTGGAACGAAAGGCGGCCAAATGAGGTGTTGGCTTTAGGTATGATCAGTGAGATACACCTGCTGGAGCGCGGGCTACAGGTGGGTGTTGCCATCATGACCAGTGAACTGAGATAAGGCGGAGCTTTACCTAGCATGGACTTGTAGATGACCTGGAGCCAGTGGGTCTGGCGACGAATATGTAGCGAGGACCAGCCGACTAGAGCATACAAGTCGCAGTGGTGGGTGGTATAAGGTGTTTTAGTAACAAAACGGATGGCACTGTGATAAACTGCATCCAGTTTGCTGAGTAGAGTATTGGAAGCTATTTTGTAGATGACATCGCCGAAGTCGAGGATCGGTAGGAGTCAGTTTTACTAGGGTAAGTTTGGCGGCGTGAGTGAAGGAGGCTTTGTTGCGGAATAGAAAGCCGACTCTAGATTTGATTTTAGATTGGAGATGTTTGATATGAGTCTGGAAGGAGAGTTTACAGCCAAGCCAGACACCTAGGTACCTATAGATGTCCACATATTCTAGGTCGGAACCATCCAGGGTGGTGATGCTACTCGGGCGTGCGGGTGCAGGCAGCAAACGGTTGAATAGCATGCATTCGGTTTTACTAGCTTTTAAGAGCAGTTGGAGGCCACGGAAGGAGTGTTGTATGGCGTTGAAGCTTGTTTGGTGGTTAGATAGCACAGTGTCCAAGGAAGGGCCGGAAGTATACAGAATGGTGTCGTCTGCGTAGAGGTGGATCAGGGAATCGCCCGCAGCAAGAGCAACATCATTGATATATACATCATGTCTCGCTCCATCCACCAACGCCACGATGCACCACAAACTGTCTAGGAGTTGGCGAATGCTTTAGTCCAGCGTTCTATTGTAAATGCTGTCAAGGTAACACGCGTTCTAATATAAAGGCTGTCATGGTAACAAGCATTCTATTATAAAGGCTGTCATGGTAGCAAGCGTTCTATTATAAAGGCTGTCATGGTAGCAAGCGTTCTATTATAAAGGCTGTCATGGTAGCAAGCGTTCTATTATAAAGGCTGTCATGGTAACGAGCATTCTATTGTAAAGGCTGTCATGGTTACAAGCGTTTTATTATAAAGGCTGTCATGGTAGCGAGCGTTCTATTGTAAAGGCTGTCATGGTTACGAGCGTTCTATTGTAAAGGCTGTCATGGTTACGAGCGTTTTATTATAAAGGCTGTCATGGTAACATGTGTTCTATTATAAAGGCTGTGATGGTAGCAAGTGTTCTATCGTAAAGGCTGTCATGGTAACAAGCCTTCTATTGTAAAGGCTGTCTTGGTAACAAGCGTTCTATTATAAAGGCTGTCATGGCTAACTGCATTATTAGTGCTGTTTTCTTCTCAAGACTTGAGTGTCATTTGCAGTAAAGTCTAGGCAACAAATAACATTGGATTGCTTTCTTTATATTTTTTAGATGTGAGTTAGGTTCACATTAGCCACTTTTTATTTGACACAAAACAAGTGTCACCTTTTTGAGCCCTCACCAGTTTGCATTCCTGCTGTATGCCTATGTTAATGTTGAAAATGACTATTGTAGCTGGAAATATTTACAATGTCGACACTGTATTTCTGACAAAAATGGACCCCAAACTTTTGAATGGTAGTGTACGTGAGATGTTTCATGAGCTGAAATAAAAGATCACAATAATGGTCCATATGCACAAAAAGCTTGTTTCTCTCTCTCCAACCGGCCTCACAACCACAGACCACATGTAACCACGCCAGCCCAGGACCTCCACATCGGGCTTCTTCACCTACTGGATCGTGTTTCAACTGTACCGGGCAGATGCCAGACATTGTGTATGGCGTTGTGTGGGCGATCAGTTTGCTGATGTCAACGTTATGAACAGAGTGCCACATGGTGATGGTGGGGTTATGGTATGTATGGGCAGGCATAAGCTACGGACAACAAACACAATTGCATTTTATCGATGGAAATTTGAATGCACAGAGATACCGGGACAAGATGTTGAGGCCCATTGTCATGCCATTCATCCACCGACCATCACCTCATGTTTCAGCATGATAATGCACAACCCAATGTCCCAAGGATCTGTACACAATTCCTGGAAGCTGAAAATGTCCCAGTTCTTCCATGGCTTGTATACTCACCAGACATGTCACCCATTGAGCATGTTTGGGATGCTCTGGATTGACGTGTGCAACAGCGTGTTACAGTTCCCGGTAATATCCAGCAACTTCACACAGCCACTGAAGAGGAGTGGGACAACATTCCATGGGCCACAATCAACAGCCTGATCAGCTCTATGCGAAGGAGATGTGTCACGCTGCATGAGACAAATGGTGGTCACACCAGATACGGACTGTTTTTTTGATCCATGCCCCTACTTTAAAACTTTTTTTTTTAAGGTGTCTGTGACCAACTGTATTCCCAGTTATGTGAAATCCATAGATTAGGCCCGAATGAATTCCTTATATGAACTGTAACTGTTGAAATTGTTGTATGTTGCGTTTTTATATTTTTTTGTTCAGTGTATATAGCCTACAGTCAGCACTCAGCAAGGATAATGTAGAAATAGTACAAAAGGAAAACCACCCCTTAAGAAATAAAACTCTGGGTGAATAGAAACAGGCGCCAGCGGCCATTATGTACTAAGCGTCTCAGAGTAGGAGTGCTGATCTAGGATCAGGTCTCCCCACACCAGGTAATCTTATTCATTGTGATCTAAAAGCCAAAACCGATCCTAGTCTTACAGGCTGACTACACTGCTCGTGTCGCGTGCACGAGCGTTGCAAAATACATTTAGTAATCTATATTATTAAATTATTGCACCCACACTGCTCGCGCACGCCAACTAGCTTCTGCGGTGCCAAGGGCTAAAATAGAGGTCAGTTCTATTTGTGATGCAGTTCGCACTGCAAGTCCTGCCTCTCATATCTTGATTGGTTTATAGAAGCAGGTACCCACACCTGCTATCTCCTCACTGGTTATACCCACGTGGGTGACTGAAAGACGAACGAGGTTTGTGGCGGTAATACACCTAAATTTATGAAAGTCAAGAGAAGGAAAAGCCTGGAAGGAGGAGAGATGACTAGAAATGAGTCGGTTGAACGTTTTATTTGGGGATTAATTGGCAGAGTAGATGACCTTGTGCATTTCAGGTAAAATAACAACTCAATGTTGAAGTCCCAGGACAAATTAGCTAGCAACAGAAAGCTAGCTGAATAGGACAAATTAGCTAGCAAGTGCAAGCTAGCTAGCTAAATTGCCATAAATGTTTAATGCTTTTCAACCTGTCCCCAAATTAATATAATTGGTTCAGAGTTTGTTTTGATATTTTAACCTGCGTGTCATGGTCACGTTTGGTGTGGGGGGACAAAATAAATGTATGCACGATGGCGCACGCGCTCAGCCAGTTTGGGTTCCGTGTAGAGGTCGACCGACTATGATTTAACGCCGATACCGATTTATTGGAGGACACAAAAAAAGCCGATACCGATTAATCGGCCGATTTTATAAAGAAATTTAATGTATTTGTAATAATGACAATTACAACAATACTGAATTAACTTTTAAAACTTAATACATCATTAAAATCAATTTAGCCTCAACTAAATAATGAAACATGTTCAATTTGGTTTAAATAATGCAAAAACAAAGTGTTGAAGAAGAAAGTAAAAGTGCAATATGTGCCATGTAAGAAAGCTGACGTTTCAGTTCCTTGCTCAGAACACGAACATATGAAAGCTGGTGGTTCCTTTTAACATGAGTCTTCAATATTCCCAGGTAAGGAGTTTTAGGTTGTAGTTATTGGAATTATAGGACTATTTCCCTCTATACCATTTTATTTCATTAACCTTTGACTATTGGATGTTCTTATAGGCACTTTAGTATTGTCAGTGTAACAGTATAGCTTCCGTCTCTCTCCTCGCTCCTCCCTGGGCTCGAACCAGCAATACAACGACAATTAGCGCGCGCTAACTAGCTAGCCATTTCACTTCGGTTACACCAGCCTCATCTCGGGAGTTGATAGGCTTGAAGTCATAAACAGCGCAATGCTTGACGCTCAACGAAGAGCTGCTGGCAAAACGCAAGAAAGTGCTGTTTGAATGAATGTTTACGCGCCTGCTTCTGTCTACCGCTCAGTCAGATACTTAGATACGTGTATGCTCAGTCAGATTATATGCAATGCAGGACACGCTAGATAATATCTAGTAATATCATCAACCATGTGTAGTTAACTAGTGATTATGATTGATTGTTGTTTTTATAAGTGTAATGCTAGCTAGCAACTTACCTTGGCTTACTGCATTCGCGTAACAGGCAGTCTCCTTGTAGAGTGCAACGAGAGAGAGGCAGTTCGTTATTGCGTTGGACTTGTTAACTGTAAGGTTGCAAGATTGGATCCCCCGAGCTGACAAGGTGAAAATCTGTCGTTCTGCCCCTGAACAAGGCAGTTAACCCACCGTTCCTAGGGCGTCATTGAAAATAAGAATGTTTTCTTAACTGACTTGCCTAGTTAAGTAAAGGTATAAAACAAAATCTGCGCCCAAAAATACAGATTTCCGATTGTTATGAAAACTTGAATTCGGCCCTAATTAATTGGCCATTCCGATTTAATCGGTCGACCTCTAGTTCCGTGTTAAACCGCTGTACGAATATGGGCCCCTCGAGACAGGTCTTTTTGTTGTTGTATTTATTAAGGATCCCCATTAGCTGTTGCCATAGCTACTCTTCCTGGGGTCCAAACAAGATTTAAGGCAATTACATCACAAAATAATTATAATAAAACAGTACATCATACAACACATTATTACACAACTACTCTACCACTACATATCTACAATACAACATGTATTATACCATGATATCGTTATGCATGGATGTGTAGGTTCAGAGTTTGAGGTTGTCATGCCTAAATTTGCTAATCTTGTCAATGAAAAAAGTAAAGTATTTGGCATTATCAGTGTGTTTTTTGAGCCATCTGATTCAATGGAGTTCACCTTTGTTTCATAGTACAGTTTCTTCTTATTTTTGTTCAGTCACATGATTTCACAATCTACATTACGTTTGCCAATCATCTGGGCAGCCAGACTTATTTGCCATTTCCTTTTGCCTCATCCCTTTCAACCATACGGTGCCATACCGTGCTTATTTGTAACTGGAATAAGCAATTTCATAAATGCGTCAAGGGCAGCGTCTGATTTACTTCTCATTACACACAACAGAACAGCAAATAGCTGGTATACAAGACATCCACCTCTTCTCTTATTCACATCTTCCAGTTAAAAGCACTTATTTAGGATGCCTTTGTCTGTTTTAGTTTTATATGGCTTGAAAATATATTTTGTGGCATAAACCCACAGGACACATTTAGAGACATTCTTCACATGCAAAGTATTCGGCTGAAAACAATTTCACTGCAATTAAATCCCTTCACGTATTTCTCAAGCAAGCGGAGTGTCATAACCAGGTTTGATTTGGATGAAGTGAGAGGCATACTTTGTGTTTGCTGGAGTAGTATACAGGTTGTCATGACGACAAGAACTTCCTCATGCTGTGTAGTTCCCTCTTTAGATGTCAGAGGAAATGAATGTAAATGATCATGTTTACTGTACTAAAGTAGTCACAATGTGTTTTAGCACCTCCACCCCTTTTGTTTTCTGTAATGACACCAGAAACCAAACTGAATGATTCATAATCTCTCAGGCCGTGCTCTAAATGGCACCCTATTCCCTGTATAGTGCACTATTGACCAGGGCCCATAGTACCCTGGGTAAAAGTAGTGCACTAAATCAGGAATAAAGTTCCATTTAAAGTTCCAATAAAGTTCAATTTGGGATGTAGCCCCAATTCTTCTGTTGCAGTACAGTAAATAACTGTATGACAAGCTGTGTTTGAGTACGGTTCCAATGGCTCACTGGGTTAGAGCACAGTACTGGTAACATTAGGCTGGTGGGTTATACTGTAGAGCACAGTACTGGTAACATTAGGCTGGTGGGTTATACTGTAGAGCACAGTACTGGTAACATTAGGCTGGTGGGTTATACTGTAGAGCGCAGTACTGGTAACATTAGGCTGGTGGGTTATACTATAGAGCACAGTACTGGTAACATTAGGCTGGTGGGTTATACTGTAGAGCGCAGTACTGGTAACATTAGGCTGGTGGGTTATACTGTAGAGCACAGTACTGGTAACATTAGGCTGGTGGGTTATACTGTAGAGCACAGTACTGGTAACATTAGGCTGGTGGGTTATACTGTAGAGCGCAGTACTGGTAACATTAGGCTGGTGGGTTATACTGTAGAGCGGGTAACATTAGGCTGGTGGGTTATACTGTAGAGCAGTACTGGTAACATTAGGCTGGTATACATTAGAGGTGGGTTATACTGTAGAGCGCAGTACTGGTAACATTAGGCTGGTGGGTTATACTGTAGAGCGCAGTACTGGTAACATTAGGCTGGTGGGTTATACTGGGTACTATAACATTAGGCTGGTGGGTTATACTGTAGAGCACAGTACTGGTAACATTAGGCTGGTGGGTTATACTGTAGAGCACAGTACTGGTAACATTAGGCTGGTGGGTTATACTGTAGAGCACGGTACTGGTAACATTAGGCTGGTTGGTTATACTGTAGAGCACAGTACTGGTAACATTAGGCTGGTGGGTTATACTGTAGAGCACGGTACTGGTAACATTAGGCTGGTGGGTTATACTGTAGAGCACAGTACTGGTAACATTAGGCTGGTGGGTTATACTGTAGAGCACGGTACTGGTAACATTAGGCTGGTGGGTTATACTGTAGAGCACAGTACTGGTAACATTAGGCTGGTGGGTTATACTGTAGAGCACAGTACTGGTAACATTAGGCTGGTGGGTTATACTGTAGAGCACAGTACTGGTAACATTAGGTGGGGGTTTCCCCCCCCCCCATAGGCCATGTACAGTAATGAATGAATACGCTGTCAATTTTTACAGTTTTATGTTGATTTTGATAAACCCCCCCCTTTCCACATGTTTTTTATGAACCAGTGTCAGACAGTTTTTGTGACTGTGACAGAGTTATCTGTCAATCAATGTAGTAATTGCAAAATGGTGATGTAAAAAGACTATGGTGTTGGAGGAGGTTTGAGAAAGTAGGGATTGAGACGTGCTGGTGTCAGACTATTTTGATTTGAAAAGGATTTGATCTTCTGCCACATGCAGACATAAACGCTGCTTAGCATTAAGTGATCCTCCCCGTTTGTGGACAATGAGAATAGATTCATTTCATCCGAGTTAAGTTCAAATGCAATATTAATAACGTTTAGTTAGTCCATGTGACAGCTCTTTAGTGCAGCTCAAATTGTGCTCGTGAGAGCGCCCCATTGAAAAATGTACTGCTAAGCAGAAGAAATTAAATAGCATATTCTTGATGGCTCCAGTAACTTCTACTCTGTTGGCTCTAGTAACTGCTACTTTGTTGCTTCTAGTAACTTCTACTCTGTTGGCTCTAGTAACTGCTACTCTGTTGGTTCTAGTAACTGCTACTTTGTTGCTTCTAGTAACTTCTACTCTGTTGGCTCTAGTAACTGCTACTTTGTTGCTTCTAGTAACTTCTACTCTGTTGGCTCCAGTAACTTCTACTCTGTTGGCTCTAGTAACTGCTACTTTGTTGCTTCTAGTAACTTCTACTCTGTTGGTTCTAGTAACTGCTACTCTGTTGGCTCTAGTAACTGCTACTCTGTTGGTTCTAGTAACTGCTACTCTGTTGGTTCTAGTAACTGCTACTCTGTTGGTTCTAGTAACTGCTACTCTGTTGGTTCTAGTAACTGCTACTCTGTTGGTTCTAGTAACTGCTACTCTGTTGATTCTAGTAACTGCTACTCTGTTGGTTCTAGTAACTGCTACTCTGTTGGTTCTAGTAACTGCTACTCTGTTGGCTCTAGTAACTGCTACTCTGTTGGCTCTAGTAACTGCTACTCTGTTGGCTCCAGTAACTTCTACTCTGTTGGCTCTAGTAACTGCTACTCTGTTGCTTCTAGTAACTTCTACTCTGTTGGCTCTAGTAACTGCTACTTTGTTGCTTCTAGTAACTTCTACTCTGTTGGCTCCAGTAACTTCTACTCTGTTGGCTCTAGTAACTGCTACTTTGTTGGTTCTAGTAACTGCTACTCTGTTGGCTCTAGTAACTGCTACTCTGTTGGCTCTAGTAACTGCTACTCTGTTGGCTCTAGTAACTGCTACTCTGTTGGCTCTAGTAACTGCTACTCTGTTGGTTCTAGTAACTGCTACTCTGTTGGTTCTAGTAACTGCTACTCTGTTGGTTCTAGTAACTGCTACTCTGTTGGTTCTAGTAACTGCTACTCTGTTGGTTCTAGTAACTGCTACTCTGTTGGTTCTAGTAACTGCTACTCTGTTGGCTCTAGTAACTGCTACTCTGTTGGCTCTAGTAACTTCTACTCTGTTGGCTCTAGTAACTTCTACTCTGTTGGATCTAGTAACTTCTACTCTGTTGGATCTAGTAACTTCTACTCTGTTGGATCTAGTAACTGCTACTCTGTTGGATCTAGTAACTGCTACTCTGTTGGTTCTAGTAACTTCTACTCTGTTGGATCTAGTAACTGCTACTCTGTTGGATCTAGTAACTGCTACTCTGTTGGTTCTAGTAACTTCTACTCTGTTGGTTCTAGTAACTTCTACTCTGTTGGATCTAGTAACTGATACTCTGTTGGTTCTAGTAACTGCTACTCTGTTGGCTCTAGCAATTGCTTCCCTGTTGGTTGTAGTAATTTCTACTATTGGTTCTCGCAACTGCTACTCTGTTGGTTCTAGAAACGGCTACTGGTTTTTCAACAGTACCATTTGTGCCAAAAATAGCACCCTATTCATTGTATAGTGCACTACTTTTCGACCAGAACCATATAGGCTCTATGGGCCTTGTTCAAAAGTATTTCACTACACAGGGAATAGGGTGCCATTTGGTGCACAAGCTCCTCATCCTCCATTGTCCCAGATGGAGGAGGCCTCCAGGACGTCTAATGAGACGAGTGAGACCATGGATGGGCGAGACGACAGTGAGTCATTGCTGGGAAATCTCTCGGCAGCTGTTTTTGGACACACCCTCTGGAGACTTGGGAATACAGAGCAGAACACCGCTGGCTTGGTCTGCCTGTGGTTACAGACAGTGACAGAGAGACGATCATTGGAGAGTAGAGGAGACATTCAAGTTATCCATTCACCAAAAAATGACCTACTCAAACACCACATTCGCATGCTGGTTTCCACTTGTGGTGTTTCAATGGTCAATCACCAGAGCGTGGTCAGCTTACTTTATCGGTCTCTGAATGCTTAAGCTGGGGTTTGTTTATGTTATAGATCATTTAATGGTTTAAGGGTCTGTCATTTGCTTTATTAGACTATGAGCTTGAGTGACGATGAGCTTGTGTACGACATGTTTTTTCTTTAAAGCTCTGTTTTGTTGGAGGGTTTTCATGCAATAGGTTTAGGCCTATGTTTTAGTGCAGTGCAGATTCTGAGGTTCTTGATTATTCATTGTCATTCAAATTAAAGGTTAATTTCGTTTTGATATTCCAAAATGTTGCAACCTTAACTTGACAGAATTGAGGAACATCCAACCCAACGTCACAGATGAGTTGGTTCTGTAATTGCAGTGGTTTCTCATTTTCAGACCAAATGACACATGATTTCAATGCTCAGTAAAAGCCTTCTAAATGCCGATTATACACTGGCTGTATGCAAATGGTTTGTTTTGTCTATCTTGATCCCAGGAGGATCAACTGTGTATTTTTGTTATTGCCTGTTTGGCTGAAATAAGGGTTACTGTGGTCGAGAAATGGTCTCTGTGTTTTCTTTGCTAGTTTAGACCTATATAAGAGGCTTTACTGCTTTAAAATGGAGGTTTGTTTTGGTATGACTCATCAGACAAAATGCAGTAGATTAAAATGAGGCATAGTTTATTGTCCATGTCAATCCCAAAGATGGAGAATGCCAAACCATATCATTAACATAACCATTAACATAAATTAGATATACTTGGGCAAGTCCGATGGATGAGCAGATTGAAGTGTTAATTTTCAGCATCCGTCTTTCATTACTTCTGTTCTTACACTCTTTGCCTATTCTGCTGAAGGGGAAGTTGTGCTGCACTCGCGGGGAGGCAGGATGTTATAACTTTCTCTGTTTGATGTGTGTTTCAATGCACGGGACCAGAGATGCTGTATAATGACGAGACTATCTTGTTTCCGCTTTATCTATGAGAGTCGTTGTCCCAAAGGCGGGAAGGCAGGCGGTCTGCATATCGTGGACAGATTTTTGACGGGAGTGAACCTTCTCGCTTCGCCTCTTGCTCTCTGACGGGACTCTCTTCCTTCGGTCCTCGCTAGCTGGATGCAATGGTTTGTGGGAAATGCCTCCACATTTCAGCCTAGTAGGAGATGAGCCGAGATTCAACAAAGTAAAAGTATTTTCTTCTTCGTTGAACAAACGTATTGTGGACTGCGCGCGGTACTAATACACAGCATGAGCTGCACTCTATACATGTGGACTGGAATGCACGCGAATAACTTTCCGTAGTCTTTTTAAAGCAACGTATTCAGACTTAATTGTTGGATATCTGTGCACAATCTCGCAGCAGGTAAAGTTTTTTTGTTGTTGGATGAAACGCTGACACGGTGGTCAATTGAATTCCAACTTGCGATGAGACGATTTAGTGCTATTTACTCGCATGAAACACAAAACCAACAACTCACCAAATGTGACGTATAACCGACGGGACGCAGGAATGTTTGGAAGGTGAGATTATCCATGGCACAGTTACAAATTGGCAAGTAGGCTACACTGTTGTCTTTTTAGGAGGGTGGAGTTTAGGAGTGTCCTTTTGAGAGAGAGTTTCAACAGGTTTCTTCTCTCAGTAATGTCTAATTTCTCACTTCACGAAACAACTAAGGCTATGTTTAGACGGGCAGCCCAAATCTGATATTTTTCCACTAATTGGTCTATTGACTAAACACATCAGATTTTTTTTAACAGAACTGTTCTGGCTGGTCAAAATACCTATTGAGAAAATATCAGAATTAGTCTGCCTGATTTAACGCAGCCCATGTAACGTTCAACGGTAACATTTGTGCCGCTAACGTTACTCACTAAGCTGAGCTCTTTTGGTTGTCTTTTTTTAGTGCATGGAATCATGACATATATTCGTTGTTTTAGTGAATATCCTTTCAAAATAAGAAAATACATTCTTCGTTACCCTGGAATTGTGTGACAGTCAAAACGAAGCACGTGATTACCAAACCAGCTTTCTGTTTCATTGTCTATAATTAAACCATACGTTTCAATCAAACGACACGTGCAGTTCATGGTTGCATTTATGAAAAACGATTTAAATTATTTCCTTACGATTCACACCAATTGTTTTGCTCCACGTCAGGGATTCATCAGTCAACCACTGTCAATTTAGTGTGTTCTGCTTTCACATTACTAATGCCATGGATGCTTTGACTGAAATAGTCATACATTCATGCTTTTGATGATCTTTTGTCTGCTTATTTCCTATTAACATTTTAGATGTCTTAACGATAAGCTCTTCCTGCTACTATTTTGTAATTGGCAAAATGACACAGGCAAAATGACACATGCAAATAACCTATCTTTTGACTCACAAATACTCTAAAAAGTCCAGGTGACTGAGAAGCTATATTGAAAAGGCTGTATAGTATGTGTTTTTGTCTGGCTATATCAACTGGACTGTGTGTGTGCTTATACTGGGTTATCCTGAGTGAAGAATGCCAGACATTCTTTGATGTATTGCATTGGATTTGCAAAGGATACCTGGCATAGCGTGTTGCCTTGGTAACTCCTTGAGGGATGAGTCAGTGAAGTGATGTCCAATTTGAAGAAACAAGTTTGTAGTCCATGTCTAGCAATACAGTTGAATGAGGTGATTTCCTAGGAACAAGAGGATAAACCTTTATAACCCATCGGGCAGCTGTGCAATAGATGAAGCTGAATCTCCCTTGGCTTTCACTTAGTTGTGCCACACAGTGGTAGATATCTAGAACAGCATCCTTAACTCTCACTCACTCACGGATAACCTTTGTATGAATTCAAGCATGCTTTTTTAGGACACATGCCTACGAGATGAATGTGCTAGGTCAAGTAAACAGTGGTCCATTGCTATGGTCGGAGGAGTGCTGACATTAAATCAAGCACTTGAGAACTGAATAAATGGACCAACATTTCAGTCAGTAACACCCCAGGCTGGTGCCGACAAACGCTGTTTCATAGATAATGGCACAAACCTACATTTGACTTAGCAGAAGTTGTAGCTATATTTGTTAAGAAAGAAAATTGGGAAGTGTTTGAGTTATAAGATGATAGAGTAGACTGCACTCCTGAGCAAGTTCACCTTTTCTGTCATGGCCTCAATGTATTTTCAGTAAGCTTTTTCTAAATTAAATCACTGATACCAAGGGCATTCATGTTCTGTAAATACCATGATTAGTAGTGCCATGGTTCCATAGTGCAAGCAGCCAGATTGTGTTTAGGTGACATTTTAAGGATTAGGCTCAGGCAGCATAAAGTATTTTCACTAATTGTTTCCCTCAAATACATCTGTGTTATTTTACATTGCGTTTAGTGCCAGATCCACAATCTAAAACGCACTGTAAACTCCCTAATGAAAAATCATAGTTTCAAAAAAGACTTCTCTTTGTATAGCTTTATTATAGTTTTGGTCGGTGCATAGCTCTAGAAATATACGTTTTGGGGTCACTGTATTGGCTGGACAACTTCAGTTATTGGTTGTATAAAAAAGTAAAAAAGGTTTAAGTACTTGGGCCTCTACTCAATAGACAATTATTGAAACAAAGTCTGTCTTTTTGTGCTAAATTAACAATCAGTTTACTTTAACGTGTGACTAGCATTTGCTCAGTTAAATGCAGAACTATGAAAAACTTGGTTTTGTCTAACCTTCAATAGTGAATTTCTGTTTGTCTTACATTGCTCCACTGACCCAGGAATGTGAATTCTTCACTAGGGCTGTGGTGCTGGAATTTAAACCGTTCCGTATTTTCACAGTATACAGTTCCTTCAGAAAGTGTTCACACCCTTTTACTTATCCACATGTTACAGCCTAAATTTAAAATAGATTAAATAAGGTTTTTGTGTCACTGAGCTACACAATACGCCATCATTTGAAGGTGGACATATTTTACATTTTTTTTAGATTATTTTAGAAATGTTAATAAATGTAAAGCTGAAATGTCATCAGACTAAGTATTCAACCCCTTTGTTATGGCAAGCCTAAATAAGTTCAGGAGTAGAAATGTGCTTGACAAGTTTCATGGACTCATTCTATTTCCAATAAAAGTGGTTAACATGATTTTTTGAATAACTACCCGATCTCTGTACCCTACACATACAATTATCTTGAAGGTCCCTCAATCAAGTAGGGAATTTAAAGAACAGATTCAATCACAAACACCATGGAGGTTTTTCAATGCTATGGTGAAGTTATAATGTGGTCCTTCTGTAGCTCAGTTGGTAGAGCATGGCGCTTGTAACGCCAGGGTAGTGGGTTCGATCCCCGGGACCACCCATACGTAGAATGTATGCACACATGACTGTAAGTCGCTTTGGATAAAAGCGTCTGCTAAATGGCATATATTATTATTATTATATTATTAATTACACTTTGGATGGTGTATCAATAGACCCAGTCACTATGAAGATGCAGGTGTCCTTCCTCACTCTGTTGCCGGAGAGAAGGAAACAGCTCAGGGATTTCACCATGAGGCCAATGGTGACTTCTAACAGTTCCAGTGTTTAATGGTTGTGATATGAGAACTGATGATGGACCAACAACATTGTAGTTACTCCACAATACTAACCTAAATGACAGTGAAAAACAGGAAGCCTGTACAGAACATAATATAATATTCCAAAATATTCATCCTGTTTGCAACAAGGAACTTAAGTAATACTGCAAAAAATGTGGCAAAGCAAATGTAACTTTATGTTCTGAATACAAAGCATTATATTTAGGGCAAATCCAACACATCACTGAGTACCACTCTTCATATTGTCAAACATGGGGGTGGCTGCATCATGTTTTTTATTTTTTTTATTTTACCTTTATTTAACCAGGCAAGTCAGTTAAGAACATATTCTTATTTTCAATGACTGCCTGGGAACAGTGGGTTAACTGCCTGTTCAGGGGCAGAACGACAGATTTGTACCTTGTCAGCTCGGGGGTTTGAACTCGCAACCTTCCGGTTACTAGTCCAACGCTCTAACCACTAGGCTACGCTGCCGGGGTATGCTTGTAATCATTAAGGACTGGCCAGTTTTTTGGGGTGATACAAATAAATGGAATACAACTATAAGCACAGGCAAAATCCTAGGGGAAAACCTGGTTCTGTCTGCTTTCCAACAGACACTGGGAGACATTCACCTTTCAGCAGGACAATAACCTAAAACCCAAGACCAAATATACACTGGAGTTGGTTACCAAGATGACAGTGAATGTTCCTGTGTGGCCTAATTACAGTTTTAACTTAAATCGGCTTGAAAATCAATGGCAAGACTTAAATGGCTGTCTAGCAATGATCAACAACCAACTTGACAGAGCTTGAAGAGTTTTAACAAGAATAATGGGCAATTGTACAATCCAGGTGTGCAACCAAGAAGGACTCGTAACTGTAATCACTGCCAAAGGTGATTCTAACATTTATTGGCTCAGGGTTGAATACGTATTTGAATGAGATTTAATTTTCAATAAATTAGCTACAATTGCTAAACATGTTTTGACTTTGTCATTATATGTTTGTGGGGGGGGAGAGGTCTTAAATATATTTTTTAATTCCGGCTGTAATTTCTGAAGGCACTAAGAACTCAAAAATAACCCTTACTTTTCTTGTAACCTAGCACCATTTCACAGATCAATACAAGTTGTTGCCTCGCATAAAAAAATTCTGCATAGCAACGTGTGTTTTGAGGATGAGTCAGAGGATGGTGTCAAAGTGGAGCGCGTCTCCACATCCCTCCCCTCACAACTTAGTACACTATATAGGGTTCAGTTTGTGATGCAGCTCATATATATCCATCCAGCTCTTTAGCCCTGGGGCCTCTGGCTCTGCCAGAGAGCTTTCCAAGTATAACACTGCCGTGGGTGGAGCGCCTGTCGTTCGGATCCAGTACACATCTCACTCCATCAAAATTTGTAAAAGGCGCTGGTCAAGCTCCTCCTTTTAGTCTCTCAGGATCACTGGACAAGCTCCCCCTTTTAGTCTCCCAGGTTCACATATTCCTGCTCTTATTGTGGCTGCTGTGAAAAAGTAATCCATCCAGGTGGTAATAAGGTGTGATGTGTGTTGTCCATCTAGTCTAAGCGGTAATGGGTATGATGCGTGTCAATCAAATGTTATTTGTCACATGCGCCACATACAACAGGTGTAGACCTTACAGTGAAATGCTTACTTACAAGCCCTTAACCAACAAGGTAGTTAAGAAAATACCCCCCCAAAAAGCAAGAGATAAGAATAAGAAATGATTAAAGAGAAGCAGTAAATAACAATAGCAGGGCTATATACAATGGGTGCCTGTACAGAGTCAATGTGCGGGGGCACCGGTGTTGAGGTAATATGTACATGTAGGTAGAGTTATTAAAGTGATAATGAGTAGTAGGTAGAGTTATTAAAGTGACAATGCATAGATAATGAGTAGCAGCAGCAGCGTAGAAGGGGAGGGGGGGGGGGGGGTTGCAATATAATCTGACTGAGCGGTGGTAGGCAGAAGCAGGTGCGTGAACACTCATTCAAACAGCACTTTCGTGCATTTTGCCAGCAGCTCTTCGTTGTGCGTCAAGCATTGCGCTGTTTATAACTTCAAGCCTATCAACTCCCTAGATGAGGCTGGTGTAACCTAAGTGAAATGGCTGGCTAGTTAGCGCACGCTAATAGCGTTTCAAAGTCACTCGCTCTGAGCCTGTAGTTGTTTCCCTTGCTCTGCATCGGTAACGCTCTTTCGAGCGTGGCTTTTGTCGTGTTCCTGGTTCGAGCCCAGGGAGGAGCGAGGAGAGGGACGGAAGCTATACTGTTACACTGGCAATACTATAGTGCCTATCAGAACATCCAATAGTCAAAGGTTAATGAAATAAAAATGGTATAGAGGGAAATAGTCCTATAATAACTACAACCTAAAACCTCTTACCTGGGAATATTGAAGACTCATGTTAAAAGGAACCACCAGCTTTCATGTTCTCATGTTCTGAGCAAGGAACTTAAATGTTAGCTTCCTTACATAGCACATATTACCCTTTTACTTTCTTCTCCAACACTTTGTTTTTGCATTATTTAAACCAAATTGAACATGTTTCATTATCTACTTGAGGCTAAATTGATTTTATTGATGTATTATATTAAGTTTATATTAATTGACATTATTACAAATAAATGTTTAAAAAAAACGTCTTTAATCCGTATCTGCTTTTTTGGTCATCCAATAATCGGTATCGGTGTTGAAAAATCACAATTGGTCAACCCTCTGTAGTGCCTTGCGGTCGGAGGCCGAGCAGTTGCCATACCAGGCAGTGATGAAACCCATCGGGATGCTCTCGATGGTGCAGCTGTAAAACCTTTTGAGGATCTGAGGACCCATGCCAAATCTTTTAAGTCTTCTGAGGGGGAATAGGTTTTGTCGTGCCCTCTTCACGACTGTCTTGGTGTGCTTGGACCATGTTAGTTTGGTGATGTGGACGCCAAGGAACTTGAAGCTTACAACCTGCTCCACTACAGCCCCGTCGATGAGAATAGGGGCGTGCTCGGTCCTCCTTTTCCTGTAGTCAAAAATCATCTCCTTTGTCTTTATCACATTGAGGGAGAGGTTGTTTTCCTTGCACCACATGGTCAGGTCTCTGACCTCCCTACAGGCTGTCTCATCGTTGTCGGTGATCAAGCCTACCACTTGTGTCATCAGCAAACTTAATGATGGTGTTGGAGTTGTACCTGGCTGTGCAGTCATGAGTGTACAGGGAGTACAGGAGGGGACTGAGAACACTCCCCTGAGGGGCCCCCCTGTTGAGGATCAGTGTGGCGGATGTGTTGTTACCTACCCTTACCACCTGGGGGCAGCACCATCAGGAAGTCAAGATCCAGTTGCAGAGGGAGGTGTTTAGTCCCAGGGTCCGTAAGCTTATCGATGAGATTTGAGGGAGAGGTAGAAAATGTCAGTGAAGACACTTGCCTGTTGTTCAGCGCATGCTCAGAGGACACGTCCTGGTAATCCATCTGGCCCTGCGACTTTGTGAATGATGACCTGTTTAAAGTTCTTACTCACATCGGCTGCGGAGAGCGTGATCAGTCGTCCGGAACAGCTGATGCTTTCATGCATGTTTCAGTGTTACTTGCCTCGACGCGAGCATAGAAGTTATTTAGCTCATCTGGTAGGATCGTGTAATTGGGCAGCTCTCGGCTGTGCTTCCCTTTTGTAGTATAATAGTTTGCAAGCCCTACCACATCCGACGAGGGTCGGAGCTGGTGTAGTTTGATTCGATCCTAGTCCTGTATTGACACTTTGCCTGTTTGATGGTTCGACTGAGGGCATAGTGGGATTTCTTACAAACTTCCAGGTTAGAGTCCCACTCCATGGCTTCTGGTTGGGGGTACAGTTGAAGTCAATGTTTACATACACTTAGGTTGGAGTCATTGAAACTCGTTTTTCAAACACTCCTCAAATTTCTTGTAAACAAACTATAGTTTTGGCAAGTCTGTTAGGACATCTACTTTGTTCATGACACAAGTAGTTTTTCCAACAATTGTTTACAGACACATTATTTCACCTATAATTCACTGTATCACAATTCCAGTGGGTCAGAAGTTTACATACACTAAGTTGACTGTGCCTTTAAACAGCCTGGAAAATTCCAGAAAATGATGTCATGGCTTTAGAAGTTTCTGATAGGCTAATTGACATAATTTGAGTCAATTGGAGGTGTACCTGTGGATGTACCTACCTTCAAACTCAGTGCCTCTTTGCTTGACATCATGGGAAAATCAAATGAAATCAGCCAAGACCTCAGAAAAAAATTTGTAGACCTTCACAAGTCTGGTTCATCCTTGAGAGCAATTTCCAAAAGCCTGAAGGTACCACGTTCGCAAGTATACGCAAGTATAAACACCATAGGAACATGCAGCTGTCATACCGCTCAGGAGGGAGACGTGTACTGTCTTCTAGAGATGAACGTACTTTGGTGCAAAAAGTGCAAACCAATCCCAGAACAACAGCAAAGGACCTTGTGAAGATGCTGGAGGAAACGGGTACAAAAGTATCTATATCCTCAGTAAAACGAGTCCTATATCGACATAACCTGAAAGGCTGCTCAGCAAGGAAGAAGCCACTGCTCCAAAACAGCCATTAAAAAGCCAGACTATGGTTTGCAACTTCACATTTGGACAAAGATTGTACTTTTTGGTGAGATGTCCCCTGGTCTGATGACACAAAAATAGAACTGTTTAGCCGTAATGACCATCGTTATGTTTGGAGGGAAAAGGGGGAGTCTTGCGAGCCGAAGAACAGCATCCCAAACGTGAAGCACGGGGTGGCAGCATCATGTTGTGGGGGTGCTTTGCTGCAGGAGGGACTAGTGCACTTCACAAAAAAGATTGTGGCATGAGGTAGGAAAATTATGTGGATATATTGAAGCAACATTTCAAGTTAAAGCTTGGTCTCAAATGGTTCTTACAAATGGACAATGACCCCAAGCAAACTTCCAAAGTTGTGGCAAAATGGCTTAAGGACAACAAAGTCAAGGTATTGGTTTGGCCATCACAAAGCCCTGACCTCAATCCTATAGAAAATTTATGGGCAGAACAGAAAAAGCGTGTGTGAGAAAGGAGGCCTACAAACCTGACTCGGTTACATCTGCTCTGTCAGGTGGAATGGGCCAAAATTCACCCAATTTATTGTGGGACGCTTGTGGAAGGCTACCCAAAATGTTTGACCCTAGTTAAACAATTTAAAGGCAATGCTACCAAATACTACTTGATTGTCTGTAAACTTTTGACCTACTGAGAATGTGATGAAAATAAATAAAAGCTAAAATCATTTTTTTTCTCCTATTAATCTGACATTTCACATTCTTAAAATAAAGTGTTGATCGTAACTGACCTCAAACTTAATTTTTACTGGGATTAAATGTCAGGAATTGTGCGAATATGAGTTTAAATGTATTTGGCTAAGGTGTATGTTAACTTCCGACTTCAACTGTTTGTACCTACAGCCACTGTGGGGAAGACGTCATCGATGCACTTATTGATGAAGCCAGTGACTGATGTTGTGTACTCAATGCCAAAGGAAGAATCCCTGAATATATTCCAGTCTGTGGTAGCAAGAGTCCTGTAGTTTAGTATCTGCTTCATCTTTATGCGTGCCATCCATCCAGGTGGTAGTGGGTATGATGCGTGCCCTCCATCCAGGTGGTAGTGGGTATGATGCGTGCCATCCTTCCAGGTGGTAGTGGTTTTGATGCGTGCCATCCATCCAGGTGGTAGTGGGTATGATGCGTGCCATCCATCCAGGTGGTAGTGGGTATGATGCGTGCCATCCATCCAGGTGGTAGTGGGTATGATGCGTGCCATCCATCCAGGTGGTAGTGGGTATGATGTGTGCCCTCCATCCAGGTGGTAGTGGGTATGATGCGTGCCCTCCATCCAGGTGGTAGTGGGTATGATGCGTGCCATCCATCCAGGTGGTAGTGGGTATGATGCGTGCCATCCATCCAGGTGGTAGTGGGTATGATGCGTGCCATCCATCCAGGTGGTAGTGGGTATGATGCGTGCCCTCCATCCAGGTGGTAGTGGGTATGATGCGTGCCCTCCATCCAGGTGGTAGTGGGTATGATGCGTGCCATCCATCCAGGTGGTAGTGGGTTTGATACATTTACTGTTGCTTAATATAAAAAAAGTCAGGCAGACACACACACACACACAGCACTAGATAGGGTATTAAACCATGTTTTGTTTGTTTTTAGAGCAGTGGGTTGTAGTAAAATGATGGGATTAAACACTGGTATGTTGATGTAGGGAAATGGGATGCAAATGGGAAACGCTGTCACAGTGACCTTCTCTAGTCCTGCCTGATGTTCAGGGCCACGTTCAGTATACAAATGTTGCAGATAGTTACACTTCTAAATGTCCTGAATCGAGCTGGCGTGATACCTTTATATATCATGAACCTATTTTACATGCTGTTCCAAATTGTTCCCAACGGAATGCTCCTCTGGATAAACAGGGCCATTTAGTTTGACTCGTTTTGCTCTGTCTTCCACACGTCCCTTTTTTTGCAGTGGTTTAATTGCAATAGTAACACATTGTAATTTCCAAACATTAAAAACAGGTTTCTGAAATAGAAATGTAGGCTATTGTACTGCTGTGTGCTTATACGATCAACAGGTGGCAGTGCAGTATAAACTATTGGGCTTTCCTTTTTACCCAGTACAGTGTTGAAAAAGCCCACCAACTCTTGACTGGCTATATTGTTTTCATTTATAAGCACAGTCATGTGGTATTGCTCCATGTTATCCACTCTTATTAAGCACATTAGTATTGCAGTTGTCCTAAGTTCCTGGTGCAGTATGGCTGATAGAAATAGACCTTTCATACCAGCTGACCTTTCAACTCCATTCCTGGATATTGCGCTCCAATGACTAGGATTTTACGCCTGAGAGTGATGCAATTAATTGTGTTACTACCAATGAACCAATTTACAGTAGGCCAACATTTGCACAGAAGTTAGAAACTCTAGTTGTTTCTCAACTCTACAGTTTTGTTCAAATTACGTTTTTTTAAATTTAGCGGTTGTCCTTGTGCAACATCAAATCGCTTACCATTCATCATGGTTCATCATGCCACCTGCCCGCTGTGCCAGCCTTGCTGGAGAGAAATGGACCGAGCAGCACACACACACCCTGGATGTTACAGCTTAATTGCTACTGACATCGCCTCTCATCGGGGCCGGCCCTGTGTGAGTACTCCCTAATGGCTGGTTCTAGCTCGTCCTTGTCATTCCCTATTTTCTCTCTCTGTGTTGTGAGTGGATCCACTGTGTTCTATCTGTGAGGCAGCAGAACCTGCTCCTCTGATCCAGTACTGGGTTTAGATACTGCATATACCCCATTACATCATCTCACTGATCTAGTTTGAGGATCCCCCCTTGATGCCCCCCAAAGGTGATTTTGTATTTGTTTTAAATGTTGGACTGTAAGATGGATTACTTTCTTAGTCTAGGTACAGGTCGTCATTATAAATAAGAAATGGTTGTTAATTGACAGGCTGGCCTCGTTTGAAAGACAATCTGCTGTATTTAGCCTAGCAGTGTGTAGGATGTACACTATTTGCAGTGTGTAGGATGTACACTATTTGCAGTGTGTAGGATGTACACTATTTGCAGTGTGTAGGATGTACACTATTTGCAGTGTGTAGGATGTACACTATTTGCAGTGTGTAGGATGTACACTATTTGCAGTGTGTAGGATGTACACTATTTGCAGTGTGTAGGATGTACACTATTTGCAGTGTGTAGGATGTACACTATTTGTACTTGGCGTCACTTCTAATATTGGGTCAATGGGAAGGTGATCCCAGTGCTAATACTGCCACCATGTACGTCTGTCTTTTATTTCACCCATCAGCATGAACTTAATGTGCAGCCATTATCTTCCGAGCAGGTAAAAGCAATTGACATGACATTGTCAGGAATGAAAGGCAAAACTACAAAATAAGCACTTGACTCCCAGGCTCCACTGTCACTGCAATCTGATGTCTCCAAGGAGTTTATATGAAACGTTTCAAATGAGTGTCAGGCAGAAGAAAAGCACAGAACTGGATTGAAAAGCACGGAACTGGATTGAAAAGCACGGAACTGGATTGAAAAGCACGGAATTGGATTGAAAAGCACGGAATTGGATTGAAAAGCACAGAACTGGTCTAACGGGTTGAAACGGGGAGGGACAAACCTGAACTTGTCAATTTTTAGAAATGCATGTTTTAGTTTTTCCGTGAATGAATACGGCCCTAGTTTGACATGATTAATCTATAGGTTTCTGGGACCAGGCTTTTCAGTGTGTGATCCCCATTGCAAGCCCTTCAAGGTGTGCTCTACGTTCTAGATTTATGTGTTGACTTGTAGGCGACAGGTTTGACCAGGGTTATTTGTGTTTGGGTAATGCTTGGTTATTGTGCCCTGATAAACATCTCTTTCACTCTCCCTCTTGCTCGCTTTATATTTCTCCTCATCTCTCCCATCCTTCTCTCCCAGCAGTGATGCAGGGCTGAAGACGGCGCTGTCGGACTGGGACTCAGACATGGGCAGCACGGAGCGGCTGAAGGACAGCACGGACACACTGCTCAATGGAAACCGAGGAGACCAAGAGGGGGCCCAGCGCCTCGCACGACGGCTCTACCACCTGGAGGGCTTTCGCCGCTCCGACGTGGCCAAGCACCTGGGAAAGAAGTGAGTGTGTCCTACCCTCTACTGTTACCTAAACCAGGTCTCATTCATGTCCTCTACTGTTGTTATCTAACTCAGGTCTCCTCCACTCCTTCTCAGACTCTGTGGCCAAGGACCTGGGGTCTGTTGCATAAAACATCTTCAGTTAATTTCACCCTTTTCTCTTAGTTTCCTTAACTTTAAGTTAGATGCGCAAAACATTTTAAGGTGAATTTCCCCCTTAAATTAAGTGAAAAATGTAAGGCTGCCCACAAGGCCCCTTAACTGCTTTATTCAGTATGGATATCAATGTAAACAGCATTTGTGGAGGTGAATATTGCTTTCATCTGTTCTGCTTACATAAGGAAAACCATCAACCAGCTAGTTACTTAGCTAAACAATGGAAGGTGCACAATCTATGGCTACAAAGTTAGCTGGCGTTTGTTTGTTTACTAGCATAATATCACTGCTTATCTAAAACACAGTTTTTGACAGGGAAATTACTGGTCTTTGCTGAAAATGTTGTGGTGCGGATAGTTATGAATTTCTTTCCATTTGTGATGAGTCAATGAAAGGTCAGCAAACACGATCTCCCAACCCTAGAAATCCCACACATGCAAAAATCCAGTATTTTATTTGCATGCTGGCATCAAAAATAGTCCTGGCTAAACAGCCGCCAATAGAGGTTTGGTCTTTGCTTAATTTATGCATTTGTGGTCTCATCACTTTCTAGTTGCGTCGCCAATGCCTCCTTATGTAGCGCACTCCTTTTGACACTAGCTCTATGGGCCCTTGTCAAAATGAGTGGACTAAACAGGGCATAGGGTGCCATTTGGAATGTAGCTTTGGCCAGGATATCCTTTGGTTCTAGCGACTCATCCAATTTCCTAATGCTGCGGGTCTGCTTCCCTGCCAGGCCTGAACGTTGCTCTGGGGTGCAGCTGTTCTGCCTCTAGGACCCCAATCCTTTTATACACCCCCTCACTCCAGAAAAATAGCACCACCTCCTCTCCACCTGCAATAATCGCAGCACACACACACACACACCTCTCACAGGCCTGTCATACAAACACTTCAAAATGCCCCAAAATTTGACCCCTCAGTGGTATTGATTACATATCACATTCTATAAATTATTATTTTGTGTCTAGGCTGCACCAGGGTTGATGTGTGTGTGGTGACAAGCACTACAAAGAAATAGGATATGCCTGTCCTGTCTCAAGGATTAGATTCTACTACATGACTCGCTACTGACCTCACCAGATGTGAGATACTTAAAGATGCACTACGTTACAAAATCACGGGCATTAAAGGCTTTCCACTAGATGTTGGAACATTATTACGTGGACTTGCTTACATTCAGCTACAGAAGCATTTGTCTGTTTGGGCGCTGTTAGGTGATTAGGCCTGGCTCGCAGTCGGCGTCCCATTTCATCCCAAAGGGATTCGATGGACTCTGTAGGACAGTCAAGTTCTTCCACACCGATCTCAACAAACCATTTCTGTATGGACCTCGCTTTTTGCACCGGGGCATTGTCACGCTGAAACAGGAAAGGGAGTTCCCCAAACTGTTGCCACAAAGTTGGAAGCACAGAATCTTCTAGAATGGCATTGTATGCCGTAGTTCCAGGGAAGGGAAATCTGAACGCTAAGGGGCCTAGCCCGAACCATGAAAAACAGCCCCAGACCATTATTCCTCCTCCACCAAACTTTACAGTTGGCTCTATGCATTGGGGCAGGTAGCGTTCTCCTGGCATCCGCCAAACCCAGATTCGTCTGTCGGAACGCCAGATGGTGAAGCGTGATTCATCACTCCAGAGAACGCGTTTCCCCTGCTCCAGAGTCCAATGGCGGCGAGCTTTACACCACTCCAGTCAACGCTTCGTATTGCACATGGTGATCTTAGGCTTGTGTGCGGCTGCTCGGCCATGGAAACCCATTTCATGAAGCTTCCGACAAACCATGCTTGTGCTGATGTTGCTTCCAAAGGCAGTTTGGAACTCGATAGTGAGTGTTGCAACTGAGGACAGGCAGTTTTTATGCGCTTCAGCACGGGGCAGTCCCATTTTGTGAGCATGTGTGGCCTATCACGTTGCAGCTGAGCCGTAGTTGCTCTTAGACATTTCCACTTCAAAATAACAGCACTTACAATTGACTGGGACAGCTCTAGCAGGGCAAAAATGACGAATTGACTGATCAGTACTATAGTGGTTTATCTTGCTGTTCATGGCAATTTAAGATTAAGATCACAAGGTCCAATCGAAATTTGACTTCCAACTTGTGGGGGCCTCAGTGCCTTGCACAATAGCAGGCAATGGCATCTAGGATTTGATTCCAGCAATCCTCTGTTTGCCAGCCTATCAGACACAGGATTCGAACTGGCAGCCCTCCGGTTACTGGCTCACCTCTCTAAGCGCTAGGCTACCGGCTGCCCCAATGTCATATAGCTGTCTCAGTTTAACCATGACATCAACTTGGAGTGCGTTGTTAAAGAAGTTGTCACAAAAAGATCTGACATGTTCAGAGATTCAGCTAATGAGCAATGTGTCAACATGGAACATCCCACTAACACCTCAAAAGGATATGGTTACTAAGTACCTTCACCTCCAAAAAGTACCAAGTACTTTAACACACACTCAGAACACTCTTGGAGCCACCAGCTGTCTCGCACTAGCTACCTTCAAACAAACACCTCCTGTGCTCTTTAGTATGGTTGATTCAGGAAAAGGTGGTCCATGCATAGGCCACCAATGCCTTGAATCCTCTTTGACATCTGAGCCACTCATCCTGTCAGTTACGCCCCATTCGCCAGCCCTGCGCTTGGACCACTCCCCTCACTTAGAAAGACAAACATGCCTAATGAGACGAGCAATTGGATCGTCACTTACCATTTGATCACATAGTGACTTCCCTTTTTTCCGCAGAAACTGGCAAAGAGCAAATTCCTGTCTGCTCCATGGGTGTAAATGGGGGGGGGGGGGGGGGCTGGTTCTGCCTCAACCAGCCTTCCTTTGGCATTTCTCTGCTACTTTCCTACAGAGCTTCACCACCATCCCCCATAGGCCTCTTGTTCCAAGCTGCTGCGGGCGCTGCCCTCACCCCCCCCCAGTACTTGTGTGTCACTCACCTGATCGACGACCTCTACCTGGTGTGCGGAGAGAAAGGCCAAAAGAGACTCGGATCTTCTTCGAGTTCCTCTCGCTGAAATCGGTCCAGGAGAATGAGGTAGAAGAGTACCAGATGGATATGATGGTTAAGAGAGGCATCTTGGATCAGTGCTGCCACAACCCCTGCAACGTTTTCCACCATAAGTAAATACTGCAACTGAAGCCCCGACGTCACACAGCTTGGCCTGCTTCACTCACTGCCCAACGCTCAGAGACAAAATCACGTGTCTCAAAGATCTGCTTTAAGAACAAGAGAAGTTCTGTGAAAAAAAAAAAAACTGTGACATTGTTGCTGGCTAGGTTGTTACTGTCACCGATAGGAGAAAGAAAAGGAGACTTGCTCTCTTTCTCTTTCTAATAATCAGTGGAATAGTATCCTGGACCCTGATTTTTGTTTTTATTTTGTCATTTCAACTCCTAAGGCTAGTGGAAATGAGTAGCATAATAACATCAGACCGGTCTGTTGCGTAATTTGACTGCTGTGCCAGAAGGCTCGGATTGGAAAGTTTTTTTCAAAAAGAAAAACTGATGAGAATTGAGGCAAATTAGATAATCACCACCAATTATCATTTCAATTACACTTAGGAAATTGGGCAGAACAAATTAGGCTTATTAGCATATTTTAGTAAGACGTTATGAAATGGTATTAGGGCTGTTTTGTTTGTCAATTGCCATCCTCAGCGACTTTGGGTTCTTTTATGAGCTCTATATAAAACCTATTGCACCAACATACTTATGCCAAATTCTGGAGAGCTACTCGCCAGTACACCCACTACAGTCAGAGTCAAACAGCCTGCTAACACCAGCCGCAAATCTGTGCAGCATGGGTGACGAGGCCTTCGCACATGTCCCCTCAGCTCTTCAACACTCAACCTGCACACGTGTCCCCTTAGCTCTGGAACACTCAACCTGCACACGTGTCCCCTCAGCTCTTCAACACTCAACCTGCACACGTGTCCCCTTAGCTCTGGAACACTCAACCTGCACACGTGTCCCCTCAGCTCTGGAACACTCAACCTGCACACGTGTCCCCTCAGCTCTGGAACACTCAACCTGCACACGTGTCCCCTCAGCTCTGGAACACTCAACCTGCACACGTGTCCCCTTAGCTCTGGAACACTCAACCTGCACACGTGTCCCCTTAGCTCTGGAACACTCAACCTGCACACGTGTCCCCTTAGCTCTGGAACACTCAACCTGCACACGTGTCCCCTTAGCTCTGGAACACTCAACCTGCACACGTGTCCCCTTAGCTCTGGAACACTCAACCTGCACACGTGTCCCCTCAGCTCTGGAACACTCAACCTGCACACGTGTCCCCTTAGCTCTGGAACACTCAACCTGCACACGTGTCCCCTCAGCTCTGGAACACTCAACCTGCACACGTGTCCCCTTAGCTCTGGAACACTCAACCTGCACACGTGTCCCCTTAGCTCTGGAACACTCAACCTGCACACGTGTCCCCTTAGCTCTGGAACACTCAACCTGCACACGTGTCCCCTCAGCTCTGGAACACTCAACCTGCACACGTGTCCCCTCAGCTCTGGAACACTCAACCTGCACACGTGTCCCCTTAGCTCTGGAACACTCAACCTGCACACGTGTCCCCTCAGCTCTGGAACACTCAACCTGCACACGTGTCCCCTCAGCTCTGGAACACTCAACCTGCACACGTGTCCCCTCAGCTCTGGAACACTCAACCTGCACACGTGTCCCCTTAGCTCTGGAACACTCAACCTGCACACGTGTCCCCTTAGCTCTGGAACACTCAACCTGCACATGTCAAGGAGGCAGCTTCAATTTCCTCATTTAAAAACAACTGAAGACTGACCTATTCCAGCTAACTTTTGTTTGATTGCTTAATCTGCTTAGTCTGTCTTTGACATCAAAATATAATTCATAGAAAAAGAAACTTTCTACTTTTTGTTGTTTTTACCTGTTTTCCTGTGCGGTGAGGTTGGAGAATATACTCTACAAGTTATTAGTAGTATTCATTGGAATAACCCCAAAATGAACTGGCTGTCAGATGCAGACAGATTTTTAAGGAGAGTCTCTGATCAAATACAGTGGTCTGTGTCGCCAAGGAAACCAACTCCTACATTGCTTTGTCCTTTATTCTGACTTCCCAGATACAGCTGTAGTGGCCAGTAATATTTGGTGTGTGTGTGTATATATATATATATATATATATATATATATATATATATATATATATATATACAGTATATAAGATACTATAAATACTTAACATGCGACTTGTAATTAGCCTATTAGAATGTTTTTCTGATTCCATAAAGATAATAAAAAATACACAAGCAAGCATTAGGCAATGAGTTGACGTTGACTAGCAAGAATTTGTCTGAGAATTGTCTATATCAAAGGCAGAAATTGTATTAAAATTGTGCAATGAATGGATTCACATTCAAGGCATAAAGCTTAATTTACAAAGCATACTTCTAGGTGTATAGATCCTGAACTTGGAAGACAAAGCATGAACAAAGAGATTTGATCATATAACCTTCCCCTGTGGACTGGGTACAGGATAAGAGAGAACAAAGGCATTTAATTCTGAAGGTGTCACCTTTCAACATAAAACCAAGACAGAATTCCTAAGACAAAACCCTTTGCGTAATAGTAAATCAGAGTTCACCCTGTGCAGATGCAAGTTACCACCGAGATCATGCATCCAGGGATAACAACAGTTATCTAGAGTAAACAAGTTTCAGATACCATACATGATGGATACTATAGAATTATTCAGTCCACTGAATACTTTAACAGATATGCATTTTGGCTAGTCCTTGGGCATTGTCCTTTGATCCTGGACCATTTGCCATGTAACTCCAGGTGTCAGAGCACATAAATTAGGGCCAAGCCGATAAAGCCCAAATAAAACCCCAGCTAGAGCCCCAGCCCCAGCTAGAGCCCTAGGTAGAGCTAGAAGAAAGTGGAGTTGTACTTGTCCTCTACAGTACATCATTTGTTGATTGAAACTGGAACAGGGTTGTTTTCTCTGTGGGCGTTCATAGAAACGCAAGTGTATTTTCCCCTTCTAAATAACAATGAATCTAACGCTGTGTAGAAGTCAAGGCCTGCTGTGTTTTAGATATGAAAGTGATGTGCTCTGTACATGGCTCTGTACAAACCAGTGAGAGCCTGGGATCCTTGACCCTTTCAGGGTAGTGTGTGGGGAGTTTTGAATCCTCGTGGCAAGGCAACAAACCAGTGAGAGCCTGGGATCCTTGACCCTTTCAGGGTAGTGTGTGGGGAGTTTTGAATCCTCGTGGCAAGGCAACAAACCAGTGAGAACCTGGGATCCTTGACCCTTTCAGGGTAGTGTGTGGGGAGTTTTGAATCCTCGTGGCAAGGCAACAAACCAGTGAGAGCCTGGGATCCTTGACCCTTTCAGGGTAGTGTGTGGGGAGTTTTGAATCCTCATGGCAGGGCAACAAACCAGTGAGAGCCTGGGATCCTTGACCCTTTCAGGGTAGTGTGTGGGGAGTTTTGAATCCTCGTGGCAAGGCAACAAACCAGTGAGAGCCTGGGATCCTTGACCCTTTCAGGGTAGTGTGTGGGGAGTTTTGAATCCTCGTGGCAGGGCAACAAACCAGTGAGAGCCTGGGATCCTTGACCCTTTCAGGGTAGTGTGTGGGGAGTTTTGAATCCTCGTGGCAAGGCAACAGTTACCTATAAACTATTTACTTGTGAGTTTTGTTACTGGCAATTGTAGTCTTTGGTGTGTATCTAAACACCATCATCTTTCTTTCTTACAGCAATGACTTCAGCAAGATGGTTGCTGAAGAGTACCTTACATTTTTTGAATTTACAGGGATGACATTGGACCAATCTCTCAGGTAACCATTTATCACTATTGTAGCCATTTGACACATTTAGTTCAAGCATGAAGGCAACAAAGGCATTTCTCAAAAAATAGAGGTTTAATGCCTGCCACCCCGGTAATCCAAATAAATTACATCTTGATATGACCAGTGTTTTGTTTTTCCTCAAGAGACCCAGGGTCCTCTTCGAGCCCTTATATTGATGTATGCACTTCATTTCATCTGACTTGCTGCTTCTGTGTCCTCAGATCTTTCTTGAAAGCTTTTGCACTAATAGGCGAAACCCAGGAGAGAGAAAGGGTTTTGATCCACTTTTCCAATAGGTACTATCAATGTAACCCCACCGTCATCTCCTCACAAGGTACTTGTTAACTTCTTTGTGTCTATGCTACATGACTTGACAAGTGTTTTGAGTGATTAAACAAGATTGAATGACTGGCAATATGAAAAGTGCTTACCCAATGGCTGACATACCAAAGAGTTTGTCATATCTCAGTGTGTGCTGAAGGGTTACTATTTACTGTGTTAGTTCCACTAGTTATATACTGGGTGGTGCCAGCCCTGAATGCTGATTGAATGACAGCCATGGTATATGAGACTGTATACCATGGCTATTGGCAAAATATATATATTTTTTTACTGCTCTAATTACGTTGGTAACTAGTTTATAATAGCAATAAGGCACCTCGGGGGTTTGTGTGATATACGCTTTGCGTCGTGCATAAGAACAGCCCCCTTAGCCGTGGTATATTGGCCATATTCCACTCCCCCTCGTTCCTCATTGCTTGATTATATCGTGTAGCTTCATTGGCTCAGTAGTCGTATTAGACTAGTCTTTCTAACAATGTCCATTTCAATGGAATGAAATGCATTGGTTTTTACCTTCAAATGCAGTCTACAGTACTCCCCCAATACCAGTGTCATGTCTTCCGTAGCAACAGTCTTAGTAACAACAAGCCTCTGACCAGTATGGGTAAAAGCTAAAACGGTCCTCTCGTTGCCATGGAAGTGATGTTACACCACTATGTAGAAATGGATGAAGTAATCTTCATTGGGGGGACTTGTTCCTTTCTAGAGGGCATCTTTATAAATCTGTGCATGATGTGACATTTCAGCAGCATGAGAAAGATAAAACTATGTTTTTGTTTCTTGCTGGTCTAACCAACAGTACGCACCACAACCTGTATCCCGTTGCTCATGAAATATAACATTAAAAAAACATTTGTTGATGTACATATGAGCACAGAACAACCATCTGTCATTGCTAAAATGGGTACTCCTAAAATTCCCCTTCACTAATTAACCTAATTTTTGCAGATGGAGCCCATTGCCTTACATGTGCTCTGATGCTGTTGAACACGGACCTTCATGGCCATGTAAGTTCTTCACTCTCTTTCTCTGCTGAACTTTTGACCTTTTGTTCCTGCCATTCTAACCCTTCAGAACCACTACACTAATCTTATCACATTGTTAAAGGGGCAATCTGGCATTCAAACAACAGCAAAGCATTCACCCTGACAATTTTTGGGGGGGTTAAAACAACTGAAGTTTGGGAATGGAGGAATGTAACCACTCTCAAATTACTAGACAGAGCTATAGATATAAGTACTGACCCTCCATGAGATCAAGGGGATAGTGTTAACCATGTTTTGAAATTATACATTGTTTACAAAAAAATTAATGGACTAAAATAACCTTATTTAAGGTTCTGATGGGGTGCAACATTTTGACCTAAGCTCATAAGGCATTTCTAAGTTAGATTCTTCAATAATGATTGGCTATAGATCATACATAAATAAATGTATAATGAATGTACCAACCCCAGATTGCCCCCTTTTGTGTCTTTCCAAGGAGACTCACTAATATATATGTATGATTACAAAAACGGCAAATATTCTTATTCTAAATATTAAGCTTGAATAATTGAATAATTTTTAAATTTATGTATTTTTTTTATTTATTATTATTTTATTTTTTACATCATCCTCTCTGAGAACTGGCTGCTAAATTTCAGGTTTTATTTGATTTAGTGTTTTTTAAAGCTTTGAGGAATTTATAAAGTGAAGGCTACCACTTCACCCTGGGATCCTCTCCAGTCCTTTCTGTAAAATGGCTGAATAGTCCTAGACAAGGACACAGAGCAGTGATGAATGGCTATCGAAGCGGTGCCTGTCCAACACCTTCTGTTTGGAGACAGGGGCAGTTAGAGGATGACTGGTGGGTTTGCCCACCACCACAACTCAATAAATACTGGGATCAATAGTTTTGGGGGAGATCTGTCCATTTAGTTATATAATGTGCTCCTCTTACAGAGACGAGGGGTAGGCTATGCACTCTGATGATTCCAATGTGCATGCAAGTGATGGAAAGTAGTGTTAATGTAACTTTGTATTGGCTCAAGGTTTTGGATATTTTCTCCGTCTGGTCATGTACCATCTGCTTGTGGCTCCCTACTCGGCCATACAGGCTTTGGTTAGGTAGGCATCAATTAGTCAGTCTGATGAACACCCTGACACTGTCTGACAGACTCGGTTTGCTCTTAATAAGGAAGCCTTGTCTCACTTCTACTTCTAAGTCAAGCTAACTGTCAAACACATCGCAACTGGTGAGAGATTACATTTATTTGAATTAGTCTCTTCCTTTTCAGACTAGCCTTTGATTTAAAATGTAAAAAATACTACACTGAACAAAAATATAAAGTCAACACGTGAAGTGCTGGTTGCATATTTCATGAGCTGAAATAAAATATCACAAAAATTATCCATATGCCCAAAAAGCTTATTTCTCAAATGTTGTGCACAAATTAGTTTACAGCCTAGCTGTTAGTGAGCATTTGATCCTTTGTCAAGATAATCCCGCCACTTGGGACAGGTGTGGCATATCAAGAAGCTGATTAACACTTAGCCTACAATGTTCACGCACCCGCAGAAATGTAATTAACTGTTTAAATTAGATATGCGGTACCAGTCAAAAGTTCAGACACCTACTCATTCCAGGGGTTTTATTTAATTGTTACTATTTTCTGCATCGTAGAATAATAGAAGACATCAAAACTATGAAATGACACATGGAATCATGTACTAGCCAAGAAAGTGTAAAACAAATCAAAATATATTTGAGATCCAGTTGGAAGGTGAACCTTCACCCCATTCTGAGGTCCTGAGTGCTCTGGAGAAGGTTTTCATCAAGGATCTCTCTGTACTTTACTCGTTCATCTTTCCCCCGATCCTGACTAGTTTCCCAGTCCCTGCCGCTGAAAAACATCCCAACAGCATGATGCTGCTACTACCATGCTTCACCTTAGGGATGGTGCCAGGTTTCCTCCAGACGTGAGCCTTGGAATTCAGGCCAAAGAGTTCAATGTTGGTTTTATCAGACCAGAGTATCTTGTTTGTCATGGTCAGTCTTTTAGATACCTTTTGGCAAACTCCATGCAGGCTGTCATGTGCCTTTTACTGAAGAGTGGCTTCCATCTGTCCTGATTGGTGCAGTGCTGCAGAGATGGTTGTGTTTCTGGAAGGTTCTTCCATCTCCACAGAGGAACTCTGGAGCTCAATCAGTGTCCGTCGGGTTCTTGGTCACCTCCCTGACCAAGGCCCTTCTCCCGTGATTGCTCAGTTTGGCCAGGCGGCCAGCTCTAGGAAGAGTCTTGGGGGTTCCAAACTTCTTCCATTTAAGAACGATGGAAACCACTGTGTTCTTGAGGACCTTCAATTAAGGTCACAGTTATGAAAACGTAGGACACTGAATAGGCCTTTCTACTGACTCTGAAAATACCAAAGAAAGATGCCCAGGGTCCCTGCTCACCTGTGTGAACGTGCCTTAGGCATGCTGCAAGGAGGACTGCAGATGTGGCCAGGGCAATAAATTGCAATGTCCGTACTCTGAGACGCCTAAGGTGGCACTTCAGGGAGACAGGATGGACAGCTGATCTTCCTCACATTGGCAGACCATGTGTAACAACACCTGCACAGGATCGGTACATCCGAACATCACACGTGCAGGACAGGTACAGGATGGCAACAACTGCCCGATTTACACCAGGAATGCACTATCCCTCCTTCAGTCCTCCGACTGTCCGCAATAGGCTGAGAGAGGCTGGACTGAGGGCTTGTAGGTTTGTTGTAAGGCAGGTCCTCACCAGCAACAACGTCGCCTATGGGCACAAACCCACCCTCGCTGGACCAGACAGGACTGGCAAAAAGTGCTCTTCACTGAGGAGTCGCGGTTTTGTCTCACCAGGGGTGATGGTCGGATTCACGTTTATCGTCGAAGGAATGAGCGTTACACCAAGGCCTGTACTCTGGAGCGGGATCGATTTGGAGCTGGAGGGTCCGTCATGGTCTGGGGCAGTGTGTCACAGCATCATCGGACTGAGTTTGTTGTCATTGCAGGCATTCTCAACACTGTGCGTTACAGGGAAGTCCTCCTCCTCCCACCAGCAATACTGCTTGTTCTGTATGTGATTTCCAGCGAGACAGGAATGTCAGTGTTCTGCCATGGCCAGCGAAAAGCCCGGATCTCAATCCTATTGAGCACATCTGGGACCTGCTGGATCGGAGGTTGAGGGCTAGGGCCATTCCCCCCAGAAATGTCTGGGAACTTGCAGGTGCCTTGGTGGAAGAGTGGGTTAATATCTCACAGCAAGTGTCAAATCTGGTGCAGTCCATGAGGAGATGCACTGCTGTACTTAATGCAGCTGGTGGCCACACCAGATACTGACTTACTTTTGATTTGCTCATCCCCCCTGTTGTTCATGGACACATTATTCAATTTTTGTTAGTCACATGTCTGTCGAACTTGTTCAGTTTGTCTGTTGTTGAATCTGGTTATGTTCATACAAATATTTACACATGTTAAGTTTGCTTAAAATATACGCCGTTAACAGTGAGAGGATGTTTATTTTTTTGCTGCGTATCGGTATGTTGTTTCCTGATCGTGTCTCTGATATAGGACAGACTCTTAAACAAACTTTATTTTAATATGTTCCATGTAATGAATGTTATTGAATGTGTTTCTATTGGCTGTTATCCGTAATATTAAAAAAAAATTGATACCTTAATTAAGGGATGCGTGCGAAGGATTCGTTCTTTCTGTAATAAAGCCCTTTTGTGGGAAAAACCCATTCTGATTGGCCTGGCCTGGCTCCCAGTGGGTGGGTCTAGGCCCACCCATGGCTGCGCCCCTGCCCAGTCATGTGAATTCCATAGATTAGGGCCTCATGAATACATTTAAATGGACTGAATTCCTTAGATGAACTATAACTCAGCTGAATCTCGGAAATTGTTGCATGTTTATTTTTGTTTAGTATAGTTCAATGATTACTCTGCTGCACGGGGCCCACAGCACTATGCCATTAAAACATGATTAAACTCTGCCATTAGAATAGTCCAGCCTGCAATGGCCTCAGCATCGCTGTGTGGCCACGAGCTGCTATGCTGTGCTAACATGAAAGCATACATCTTCTTTTTGTTGCTGGAACTGTGTTTTCGAGAGCCCTGAGTGAAAACAACCTGCTGTGAATTCATTTAATGGTCACTAAAGTATATGTACCTTCTCAGGGGGGATAAAAATACTTGTGCTCATTGGCACTATGGGCAAGTTACGGGGTGCACACAGCCACCAGAGGCTCTTTCTGACCTTGCCTGTAAGTAGTCACAAGTCTTGTTCTGAAGGTTGGGGGGACTAAACATAAGAAATAGTTTACTAGTGAGTTGAAACGGGGAGGTTATTTTAATGTCTTAGTTGGGTCCACGGCGTCATCGCACAGTATATTGCCTCTTGGTGTAGCAAAGATTAGAGAGAATCTCTGAACAACAGAATTTTGATGTGTAGTATGCATCCTAAACACAATGTATAGGATTTCATTACAAGCCCTCCTTGCACTCTAACACTCGTACACAGAGAGATTGTCAGCTCTTGCAGTTATATAGATCAAAACGTGCTCGGTGTTGCCTTTTGGAAATCGTGTGCCAGTCTGAACATTTGTCAGTGCCGTCCACCTACAAACTCTGGCCGGTGTTGGCAGGAACCGTCAAGTCAAATGGAACAAACACCGTCTGCTCATTCTGTTGGAATTAGAACAAGCGGTTGCAGTGAATACTAGCTTTCGTCCCCTACACTATTAACAGCAATATTAGAGTGATCTAGTCTACAACCATTTCGTACTGAGAAGGAAAAACCTTGTTCAATCTTTACTAATGATACATGTAATGTTACAAGTGTTTTAATTTTGCCAAAGGTATTTTTATGTTTCTGAGAGACAGTAGTACAGGGTTCCATTGGGAAACAGACCCCTTACTTTCTGAGAGACAGTAGTACAGGGTTCCATTGGGTAACAGACCCCGTACTTTCTGAGAGACAGTAGTACAGGGTTCCATTGGGAAACAGACCCCTTACTTTCTGAGAGACAGTAGTACAGGGTTCCATTGGGAAACAGACCCCTTACTTTCTGAGAGACAGTAGTACAGGGTTCCATTGGGAAACAGACCCCTTACTTTCTGAGAGACATTAGTACAGGGTTCCATTGGGAAACAGACCCCTTACTTTCTGAGAGACAGTAGTACAGGGTTCCATTGGGATACAGACCCCTTACTTTCTGAGAGACAGTAGTACAGGGTTCCATTGGGTAACAGAGCCCTTACTTTCTGAGAGACAGTAGTACAGGGTTCCATTGGGTAACAGACCCCCTTACTTGACATGAGTGTACAGTACCAGCGTGTTTTGGTTGAGTGCTTTTAATGGAGTTTAGTTTTAGACTGGGATTTCATTGTGGTGCATTGTGGGAACACACTACACAAGCATGAAGTACCAGATAATGTAGGTCATTTTTGTAGTAGTTAATATTAATAATGTCCAAACTTTTTAGTTTTAGTCCACCGTAGGTACCTCTTCTAAAACCCACTGATATACTATGCCGCCTAAAACCCACTGATATACTATGCCGCCTAAAACCCACTGATATACTATGCCGCCTAAAACCCACTGATATACTATGCCGCCTAAAACCCACTGATATACTATGCCGATATACCTAAAACCCACTGATATACTATGCCGCCTAAAACCCACTGATATACTATGCCGCCTAAAACCCACTGATATACTATGCCGCCTAAAACCCACTGATATACTATGCCGCCTAAAACCCACTGATATACTATGCCGCCTAAAACCCACTGATATACTATGCCGCCTAAAACCCACTGATATACTATGCCGCCTAAAACCCACTGATATACTATGCCGCAGCAATGATCTTGTAACGTTTCTTTTACAACATTTGGTTATTTGAATTAAATCCAATGTATCGAATAAAGATATTTGATTGCACCTACATTCCACCAACATTCAGTCGGGACTTGAAATTCCCCCTAGTGTACTCTTGTCCAGCCAGCGACTTACTTACTGCCTCAGAGCAAAAAGCTTATTGGTCTTTTATTATGGGAGCCAAGTGATTATATCTTCCAATTCAATAAGATGCCACTTTCCCACCTCCGTTTATCCTTGATGTCCCTATTAGAATTCTGGACTTGGTGCTTATTCTGAAATGATAAATGTATGGATGATGCCAAATTTATAGTAGCGCAGTTTGACGTAGCCATGAATGTAGCACCTATCCACTTAATTTTGTATTTAGGGTCAGGAACTATTTTGGAATGCAGACGACACTCTGCTTCCTGCATAAAGTAAGTCATGATCATGGCCCCCTTAACTGTGTAAGTTTGATAGGGTTAACCAAGGCCTCGGTCTGATGCTCTTTTCACATCGTCCCAGTAATAAGTCTTTCCTACACCTTACAGAATATCGGGAAGAAGATGACGTGCCAGGAATTCATCAATAACCTGGAAGGGTTAAATGGAGGACAAGATTTCCCCCGAGAGCTCCTAAAGGTAGGTCCTGTTGCTTTGCCTCAGTCAATCATTTTCCAGTGATTGTGTAAGGGTGATGGAGGACCATGTCTGGAGGCCCTCGAATGTAAAGTGATGAGTGCCTTAATGGCGTGAGTGAAACAAGACTGTGGATAGACTGGTCCAATGGCCTGGCATGTGAAAGAGGAGACTTCTATTGCACCAAGTAACACAAAACGCGATATTAGCTCCACTCTGTTCGAATGACAATCCGATCCCTTCACCCGTCAGACGGCACTTGTCTCGGCCATTCAGCCCACGTTAACCTGATATTTGTTCACCTGATATTCTGAATGACTTACAACTGAATGACAAACGTTCTACCCTGCTATTAATTAGTGCTAGTTAGGTTCTGTCATTGGAGACCAGGTATAAAGGTCTTGGGACTTTGCCTCAAAGTGAAACATCAGACCACACAAGCATAGAAGGTTCTATTACAGTCCACTTATATTATGGCAGCTGCTGTGGTCTATGGCGAACTAAGCAAACTATTTGTTGCTACTAGTTCTTCAGTTAGTACACTGCAAAAACATTAGACATATTGTAATATTCTTAATGTCTTTTTTGTTTACTTAAGGGCCTTCAAGTTTTTAGGTATGATTTTCTCTAAGAAGATATTGATTATAGGCAAGGTATACTGTAGTTTAATGAACCTGCAGTATTTTCACCGTCAGCAAATATTGCAATCATCTCAGTGACCTGCCAATATTGCACCAATAGAAAGCAACACTTCCTGCTGCTTAATCTCTTCCCACGGTCATTCTGAGATGTCCGGTGTTGGCACACTCAGTGTGGCAAAAGCTTACTCCCTTGCTGGGCGAACCAGAGCACAGCCCTGCTGGCCATAAGCTCCACTGGCCAAGAAAATAGGAAATTAGCATGTTCTGCCAAGACTCCTTCTCACTGTTCATCATTTAATGAAATAATATCCCCCCCTCCTGTCTAATTAAAAATAACACACACCTAGCTCTCACAGCAAATTTCTTGCATCGACTAGCGTTTGGCAATAACACCCGTTGGCATTGGACATGGCCAAATGGTGGGCAGGATGACGATCTCCAGGCAAAGCAAAATGCCCTTACTGTGCCTCCTCGGCATCGCCTGGCGCCAGCTTGGATAAGTCATCTTAGATTCTCTTCTCTTTCCTCTTTAGTCTTTTGGGAATTTGCTTCATGGCTCTAGTTTGGCTCTGTAGAGAATGGGACTGTACTATTTTTGTCTACAAAATTCAGACATGAATTACTGTACATTTTGCATCTTTTCAGATCAGATATTTTCTGCATTTCAGATTAATAAATACACAAGTATGTGGACACCCCTTCAAATGAGTTATTCACCTATTTCACCCACAACAGTTGTTGACAGCACACAGCCATGCAATCTCTATAAACAAATATTGGCGGAATGTCCTTACTAAAGAGCTCAGTGACTTTCAACGTGGCACTGTCATAGGATACCACCTTTCCAACAAGTCAGTTTGTAAAATTTCTGGCCTGCTAGAGCTGCCCCGGTCAACTAAGTGCAGTTATCTTTAATACTTCATATGTGGAAACCCGACAGAGCAGTAATCTGTTTTCTTAACTTTGTCCTATTGCTCTGGAATGTCTCGGACGAGATAAAATATTTACATTTTTATCTATTTTGCAACCACACATTTTTTCACCCCCTATTAATACTCCAACCCTAATTTATCAATATTGATGTCCATAGTAAAACATTTAAAAATGTCCTTTTTTAATATATTTATGGAACATTTTAACAGGCCAAATAAGTTATAAAACTCAAAAACCACCCTGTAGCCTATTCACAACCATTAGTCATCTAATTTCACCTCATTTAAAAAATAACACTACTGCATTTGCAGAGACATCACTGGGGAAACCACTCGCTAAACTGGTGGCATATGAATGAATGAATGCGACTGAGTGTACTGGCACTGCAAACATTATTCACATTTTGAGCATTTTATATTGTTGCTATTCTGTGAAAGTATTTTGCAAAAACATTCTGTATGACAAAAGGCCATTTTGGATCATTTACAGATGTACATGTCCTACGATGATGCATGGCCTTTACACTCATCACTGAAATGTTCGGATCATGTCAGCTGTCATATCATAACGCAGTCCTTTTGTAATGTCAAATATGACATGTAGGGATTATAGATCAGAGGATGTTCATTCAACAAACAAATCTATTACAAATAAAACAAATCACATTTACATAAGTATTCAGACCCTTTACTCATTACTTTGTTGAAGCACCTTTGGTAGCGATTACAGCCTTGAATCGTCTTGAGTATAACACTACATGCTTGCCACGCCTGTATTTGGGGAGTGTCTCCCGCTCCTCTATGCAGATCCTCTCAAGCTCTGTCAGGTTGGATGGGAGCGTTGCTGCACAGCTGTTTTCAGGTCTCTCCGGATAGGTTAGATCGGGTTCAAGTCTGGGCTCTGGCTGGGTAACTCGGGGACATTCAGAACTCCTGCGTTGTCTTGGCTCTGTGCTTCGGATCGGTGTCCTCTTGGACGGTGAACCTCAATCCCAGCCTGAGGTCCTGAGTGCTCTGGAGAAGGTTTTCATCAAGGATCTGTCTGTACCTTTCTCCATTAATCTTTCCTTCCATCCTGACACCCCTACACCATGATGCTGCCACCACCATGCTTCACCGTAGGGATGGTACCAGGTTTCCAGACGTGACGCTTGGCATTCAGGCCAAAGAGTTCAATCTTTGTTTCATCAGACCAGAGAATCTTATTTCTCACGGTCTGATAGTTCATTAGGTGCCTTTTTGCAAACTGCAAGCAGGTTGTCATGTGCCTTTTTACTGAGCAGTGGCTTCTGTTTGGCCACTCTACTATACAGGCCTGATTTGGTAGAGTGCTGCAGAGATGGGAAAACCTTCCAGAAGGACAACCATCTCCACAGAGGAACTCTGAGCTCTGTCAGAGTGACCATCTTGTTTCTTGATCACCTCCCTGACCAAGGCTCTTCTCCCCCCAATTGCTCAGTTTGGCCCGGCGGCCACCTCTGGGAAGAGTTTGTGGTTCCAAACTTCCATTTAAGAATGAAGGTGGCCACTGTTCTTGGGGACTGTCAATGCTGCCGACATTCTTTGGTACCCTTTCCAGATCGGTGGCTCGACACAATCCTGTCTCTGAGCTCTACGGACAATTCCTTCAAACTCATGGCTTGGTTCTTGCTCTGACATGCACTTTCAACTGTGGGACCTTATATAGACAGGTATATGCCTTTCCAAATCATGTCCAATCAATTAAATTTACCACAGGTGGACTCCAAGTTGTAGAAACACCTCAAATATGATCAGTGGAACCCGGATGCACCTGAGCTCAATTTCGAGTCGAATAGCAACGAGTCTGAATACTTATGTTAAGGTATTTCTGTAAAAGAAAATGTATAAATTAGCAAAAATGTCAAACCTGTTTTCACATTGTTGTTATGGGGTATTGTTTGTAGATTGAACAAACAATTTTAGAAAGTCCAGGGGTCTGAATACTTTCCGAATGAATAGGCAAGTCTATCTTAGCCCATTGCCTAATGGCAGAATTATCGATTTCATAAAAAATATTCATTCTTTTCTATGGCCTCTGCTATGGTAATATTCTGCAGTTGCTTGACTGGTTCCCAAAGTGACATCAGTCCATTGTTTCAGAATACCAAAAATCCAAAAAGTTCAAAAGTACTTTTGTAACTATTTAGTTTTAAAATTAATATGTTTTGGGGGTCAAATGTTTACTGACAAACAGTACAATGGAGCCTGTTGATGCGTTTCCTTATCCATGATACTTTGTTTCATATACACCCTTTAAATATGAGTACTGGATTAATGGGTGTGACAAACCAATATTTACACTGTGAAACAAAAGAAATATAAGCAGCATTATCTTGACATTTTGCACTTCTCCTTTAAACCCAGATGCTAGTTTGTTTTGAATACACCCGTGAGATAATATGAAGCGGAGGTCCCCGAGTTTTCTGTTTGTGATCAAAAAAAACTGTTCTACATTTTTACACCACAAAATAATCAAAAGCGCTGTGCAGTGCACTAATGGAAGTATCTGTTTAAATCGTAGTTATGTTATTTTACCATTGTAGTTCTGTCAAAATAGGAATCATACAGTATAGTTAGTAGTTTTGACTAACTACATTTTAACAATGTGGGAAGGATCTAGCTCAGCCATGATAAATGTGATTGGTTGAATATTATTTTCTAGCTGTTTTTTTGTTTTAATCTTCAGGTAGTTCACTTGCTGTAATTACAACCTTGGAAAAGGGTTTAGGTTACATGGAAGATTAAATTACTATTCATTCTGGAGATTTCTTGGCCTATAAACTAATCCTACTGGGAAAAGGGGATACCTAGTCAGTTGTCCAACTGAAATGTGTCTTCCACATTTAACACAACCCCTCTGAATCAGAGAGTTGTGAGGATTACAAGCATAGCCGTTGTATGTAAATCAAGATGCCTCCTATTGCATTCACCCATTGGCACTTGGTGCATAGAAAAACAGCTTATGTAAGCAGAGGTAGCATTCCCTTAAGCTTGGCCAACACAGGCTCCAGCATGACTCCTACAGTATGACTTGCATGGATGGACTGGTGGATAACATTTAGAAGGGAGAGCCGAATGTTAAGTGTTGGCTTCTTGGTGTTTGAGTCTTCAGATGAGTACAGAAACTGGAGACATTTGGTGGTGTACAATCCTAACATGTAGACAGCTTCATCTTAATCTCAGACACCCAGAACTAACATCTTGCAGAATTGTCAGATTCTCGATTATGTTCTGGGGGAGATATGAGTAAATATACTAAGAAACAATGTTCCCTCAATTTGTTTTGCTACTGAGCAACATTTTAACATGGAAATAGCTGTTCTATCATTCAGCCTACAGTAGCATCCTATATTGTGGTGTAAAATGTAGGCCTACATTCCATGAGACTTTTGGAAAACAAACACACAGGGATTGACATGAATCTGTTTATCTACATGTCCTTCAGACAAGGTGACTGAAAATGTTGTTTGATGCAAGAAACCACTTTACAAAATAAGATGCTTTGTTATTCCCACAGCATTATCAGACACATTATGCTGCTCTCTGCCTATTGGCTAATTAGATTATTCATGCCTGCCTCAATTTTTTTTTAAATGTTTAAATTTATTTTACCTTTATTTTACTAGGCAAGTCAGTTAAGAACAAATTCTTATTTTCAATGACTGCCTAGGAACAGTGGGTTAACTGCCTGTTCAGGGGCAGAACGACAGATTTGTACCTTGTCAGCTCGGGGATTCGAACTTGCAACCTTTCGGTTACTAGTCCAACCCTCTAACCACTAGGCTACCCTGCCGCCTCTACACTCTAACCACTAGGCTACCCTGCCGCCTCTACACTCTAACCACTAGGCTACCCTGCCGCCTCTACACTCTAACCACTAGGCTACCCTGCCGCCTCTACACTCTAACCACTAGGCTACCCTGCCGCCCCACTGCCCCTTTTAAGACATACAAAAGTTCTTTACAAGTTTAGTGCAAGTCTATGGCCCAAATGTCGCCTCCCCTACTAAAATTTGAATGATGCGAGCACTTGCAAAATCATGAATTCATCGTGCTGATGGAGTTGAGTAAACGTTCATTGAGGAGTCTTGTCAGGGGTTTAAGGACGATTAGTCTTGGCCGACAGCTGAAACCTCAATTTAGGGCAGTAGAATGATGTTGAATTGAATGACAGCCACCAAACCACTACATTTAGTCTGACTCAAGTTTTTATTTACTAAATCTGTCGATCTTATGGTCATGCAAGAAATCAGAACAAGATGGTGAGGGGAAACTGACACTCAGACATAAAGCTTGAATCACAGAAATATGCTGGCTGTACAATGTGTACAACCAGCTGTTTTCTTGGCTGGTGATTGTAACTGTTTTATGTTTGTTTTAGTACATTGCTCAAAGAAACCTGGGTGCTCTATAATATAATAATAATAATATAATATATGCCATTTAGCAGACGCTTTTATCCAAAGCGACTTACAGTCATGTGTGCATACATTCTACGTATGGGTGGTCCCGGGGATCGAACCCACTACCCTGGCGTTACAAGCGCCATGCTCTACCAACTGAGCTACAGAAGGACCACAACTGGATGGATGTCACGAATCCACTAAAGTTTCAAGACCTTTTCGCCCTAAACAACTGTTTTCCATTTGTGTGGCTGTTTTTGAAGGGACCAAATGATATAGTCTCTTGTCAACATTGTATGTTGATGTTGTATGAGTGAGTGTCGGTTAGTTGAATTCTACAAATCCTGTAGTGTCTCTTCTACTCTGCTTAGCAAATGGGTCAGGGTTGAGTGTATTTTCGTTCATGGTTGTTTTGCCTAAGGGAGCTCTACCACTTTGGAAATGCTTAGTACTGGATGGAAGTGTCCATAATATCCCTGAATTTGTTCTCACTAGATGGAGTTGATTCCTGGAGTGTTACATACATACTTTCTCCCTAGATTAGTACACTGTTGTGTGAAAATAGAATGTATACTGCACGCTCAGACAGGTAGAGCAGGTTGGCCAGATGCAAAAACTATTGAATGGTGTTCTGGACTGTTTTCAAAGTTAAGTGTTATATTGCGTAATATTAGATTCCCAGTAGCAGTGTCTGTGAGAATCGATCTCTAAATATCCAAATGCAATTTGGTCCACACACTGTTGACGTGTCCTCTGTCACCGCCTGAATGTCATTGGGGCAGTAGTTCTGCAGTCTTCTCTGGTCCAGGAATAAGATGACATCAATGGCTTGTATTAGAAAGCATGGCGTGCTGTTTGGTCGTGAGTTAACCTTCAATCTGCCTTCGCTTTTTGGCCAAAGGCTCCATGTGATCGTCAAACAAGAGGATACACATGGAAATATGGGAGCTGTCTCTTGTAATATTAAACAGTGTCTATGTAGCTGTATCGCGTATCCCTCTTATAGCCTAGATGTACTCCTGTTACGAAGTCTAATTTTCCTCCGGGTACTTGTGCGGTATGGCTCGTCAATGCAATTTGCTTGGTTGTCCATGTAATGACTTTCGTCAGTAGCTGGGTTAGAAATGAAAATCCTTCATACCTGGCTAGTTGCCTTGAATATGAAACTGATCATTTCATGGACTTTTTCATAGCCAGATTGTCTGCAGCACATCCATCCGTTACATAGTCGACCGCCTTATTCGGACGGGATGAGCACAAATCACCGCATTTTGTCTTTTTAATCCTGTCCTAATCTGCCATGTCCGTACTTTTGATTTGACAGGAAGGTTATTATCTCAGCATTAATAACCTGCTGTTTCTCAGGAAAGGTCCTCTGATAAAACGTATCCTGTGGAATTGATACATCACCAAATACGTCAGTTTAATGAAATGATCTGCATACAGTTCATGGTTGATATTGATTCTTGTTGAGTTTTCCGAACTGAAAGCCAGTAATAGGCTATCCCTAGCGAAGTGGAAGTATCTTCACACCTAGAACAGCCTCCAGGCTACTGTCATAACGGTCCATTTTCAATGAAAAAAAATCTATTGAATTACAGGGGGCTGTTTGGTAAACTAATCCGGTCCGACTCGTCCACTGGAAACAGGCATGGTGGGGTAATAAATCCATAGCCAACCTTCTATAATGTACTAGTCCTGTGTGAATAGGGCTTTTGTTTAGGGTTTTTTCAACGCCTTCTCTGTTTTACTGGTATTCTTTTATTCACACTGTAAAAAATGGTTTAGTAGATTATCTAAATCCAGACATGCAATTTAGAAAGAATGCTTAATGGATAACTGATTTGTATTGAACAGAGAGCCCTGAGTCAACTGCTGTTCAAAATCTAGTAATACATTTAAAAAACAAGTTGTTCAATATTGCACTATACAGTTTGAATGCTTATAACGGGGCTTATTTCTTCATTTTTATCAGTGCCTTTTCCATTTGATGGTTACTAAGCACTACCATGTGTGAGCTGAGAACCCTTGATGAGGTGAGGTACATTTTGTCAAGGCTGGGTGAAAACAACTGAAGTGCAAAGTGGCAAGTTTTCTAATTATCTGGTGATTTACTCTTAGCATTTCAATATCACATCAACCAGAATAGGCATTTATGAGTTAGCCTACATCCTAATATTTAACCTGGCTTCTTCTCTTACTTTTAAGAACAAGCAGAACATATGGCCCCCTGTTCAATCCAACACAGATGAAGGAATGTGTATACTCTTTTGGAGGTGTTAACCATTTTTTAAACTGATACATCCCGCAATCTGCTCCTCTCGCAAATATTGGATATTGAGGGAAACCACATCTGTGAACCCTCAGTGCTGATTCTTCTCAATCTGTGATTTATGAAATTGGGGCCTTAGATTCATTCTGTAGATCCCTAGATTTCTTCTGTAATAACTAGATGGCACACACCAGTCCATGGCCTGCTGTTGTGAATGTGTGTTTGCTCTAGAAAGGTAGGGTATTATGATGTCCGACTCTTCTATGTGAAGCCCTATATCCTCTGCATTAGCAGGGAGTCCAGATAGGTCCTGCTGACAGCACAGGATGTTATTGAATTTTGCCTTGGTCGGTCACTTCAGTGCCTTAATAAACCCTGTCTAGTGGATGTGACCACAGGGTTGGTCATCAGTGTCTTGTTATTGGGTGCTGAGATGGCGCTACGCCACTTCTTATAACTAGTTAACTATCTAAGCTGTATCAAATAAGTGATATCCAGCTCAGGGCTCCAGCTATGCATTTGGTTTGCTAACTAGCTATCTAAGCGACTTGATGGAAAGATCAAGCTTCTTGGTTCCAGCAGAGATGATCAATCCCCACCTGGATCAAGATCCCTGCTGCCTAAATTTGTTTTGTCCCTTGAAAAATAAAATGACATGTTTTTGGAAAGAAAATGGGGCCCCTTGTGTGCACTGCCGGTAATACCATATACCCCGGTATGGTACAGGAACGGTATAAAAATCTGGATACTGGCCAACCCTTTCGAAAAAGATTTTGTTGTGGCCCTGAGCACACAATGAGATCAAATATCAGGGGGATTAGAGGGGCAGGTTTTTGGGCCAACGTTTTATGACCCTGGACAATGTTTTCACAGAAGCGCATCACTAAGCTTACATGCTTACCAATGTTCAGATGCTGACCTTCAGAACAGAGGAGCCGCTCAAATGTCCCTTTATGTAATCAGACACTCATCGACATCCACAAAAGCTGCGATGACAGTTTGGGATCATCAGCACCTTAAACGGGTACAATTCCTGGGTTTATACACGGAACAAAAATATAAACGCAACATGTAAAGTGTTGGTCCCATGTTTCATGAGCTGAAATAAAAGATCCCAGAAATGTTCCATTATATATACACGAAAGCTGAATTCTCTCAAATTTTGTTCATCCATGTTAGTGAGCATTTTATCCTTTTGTCAAGGTAATCCATTAACTTGGCAGGTGTGACATATCAAGAAGCTGATTTAAATAGCATGATCATTACACAGGTGCCCCTTGTGCTGAGGACAATAAAAGGCCTTGCTTCCATTCAACCACGAGCATTAGTGAGGTCGGGCACTGATTTTAAGCCCGGCTCACAGTCAGCATTCCAGTTCATCCCAAAGATGTTCGATGGGGTTGCGGTCAGTGCTCTGTGTAGGTTCTTCCACACAGATCTCAACAAACATTTCTGTATGGATCTTGCTTTGTGTACGCGGGCATTGTCATGCTGAAACAGTAAAGGGCCTTCCCCAAACTGTTGCCACAAAGTTGGAAGCACAGAATTGTCTAGAATGTCATTGTATGCTGTAGTGTTCAGATTTCCCTTCACTGGAACTAAGGGGCCTAGCCCGAACCATGAAAAACCAAACTTTACAGTTGGCACTATGCTTTGGGGAAGGCAGCCTTCCCCTGGTATCTGTCAAACCCAATTTCATCCGCCGGACCGCTAGATGGTGAAGCGTGACTCATCACTCCAGAGAACGCGTTCCCATTGCTTCAGAACCTAATAGTGGCAAGCTTTACCCCACTCCAGCCGACGCTTGGCGTTACGCATGGTGTTCTTAGGCTTGTGTGCTGCTGCTCGGCCATGGAAACCCATTTCATGAAGCTTCTGATGAACATTTAATGTGCTGACGTTGTTCCAGGGAAAGTAACAGCACTTACAGTTGACCTGGGGCATCTCTAGCAGGGCAAACATTTGACGAGCTGATTTGTTGAAAGGAGGGATCCTTTGACGGTGACAAGTTGAAAGTCAGCTCTTCAGGAAGGCCATACTACTGACAATATTTGTTTATGGCGATTGCATGGCTGTGTGCAATTTTTATACACCTGTCAGGAACCCGGAGTGGCTGAAAGAGGTGAATCCACATACTTTGTGTATAAATAGCGTAATAAGAACAAATTCTTATTTTCAATGACGGCCTAGTAACAGTGGGTTAACTGCCTGTTCAGGGGCAGAACGACAGATTTGTACCTTGTCAGCTCGGAGATTTGAACTTGCAACCTTTCGGTTACTAGTCCAACGCTCTAACCACTAGGCTACCCTGCCGCCCCTTGTCATGGGGAAATATGCATTTAAATCTGCGCAAATGTCTTCCCACCCAATGGCAAAATGTGTAGAATTGCAGAATATTTGCTGTAAAACTGAAAAATAAATGGTTCTGTAAACCATTTTATTCATCAATACTTTCTCTGCTACCTCCCTGCTACGTATTAAATAGTTTTTAACCCCCCCCCTCCCCCCCTGTCTGGACCTCACTAAAATTCACCCTGACTACGGCCCTGATAATCATCTATTGTTACTGTAGCATTGCAAACTTTGTATGCAGTTATAATAGCTGTATACAATGGTTTTGACCTACACTTAGTTGAAATGTTGTCTTTATTGCATTGAAGGAAGCTGTAGCGACATGGACATGGAATCATAAACATTATTATAGTATTGAGGGCAGAGCCACCTTCTATCTAATATCTCCTGACACAGTAGCTCTCCCAAGAATCGTGTGAGGATCACTTTCGACATCTATCTACTTTTACAGCAACGTAGATATGATGGGCATCCCCCTGTGACTCCTTTTAGATAAAGTGCATGTAGGTTTAATGACTGGGGCGTGGCTGTCGTTGACATGATCTCGGGATGAAAAGGTTGAACAAGCCATCACACTCTCAATCGTCTTTAGGTCTGTGAAAAGCTCTGAGATTTAAATCCACAAACCCAGTTTAGATTGTTAGCTTACTGCTCCCGCATAACATGTGTTTTTTGTTTTGATCTAAGTTGTTTTGGAATGTCATTCTTGGACACTAAATTTCTGGTCTTGGGTTGAGTTTGGCTTAATTGCAATTATAATACTGTTTTGGGTTTATGTAGGCTATTTTTCATTTGTTTTTAGAATGCAAACATTATTCAGCTGTAAAATAATCAAATGGACTGTGGTGGCCAGTGAACCACTACTGAAATACTGATTATCGAGTTAAACTGAAAAACTGGGACCATAATTGATATCGCTCACTGGCAGTGCTCCTGTGACAAGCTCCAATTTTGGGTTTGACTTGGCTCTCAGATCTTAATCTGTGTCAAAACGGCTTAGATCAACTGCGCAAGCCGCACCAGAGACGCTGCTCCTCCTTTAGGGCAGAACTCTATCTCCCACATCTCCGTCCTCCTGCTAAGACGAGACCCAGTCAGTGACTCATGACTGTGCACTTTCCTGAGAAGTTGAAAATGCCTTGAATTAATGGTTGTTACTGAATTTATTGAATTTACTGTACAATAAAACAATTATGGAATACTTTTGTTTTCTCCCCACGTGTCATTGAAGCATTACTAGTAATGCTCAGCTTCTGTAGAAGCAAAGGAAGCCTCTGTTTTTAACATTGTCGTTATCTCCACATGGGTCATATTACCCAGAACACAGAGAGAGAGATACTGGGAGAGAGAGACTGGGAGAGAGAGCGCTGTGGCTGTACTCTCCTTTCTGATCCAATCTCAGCCTACGCAATCATTTACACATCTCCCAGTAAATGCTATTCATAGCAGCATGGTTTTTCAGAGATTTGTAGGACATTGACATCTTTTCATACATCTTGCGGAATGCTGATTGGTGTATATAGTTTGTCATAGGTTTATTTTATCCATTTATTTCAGAAAATGGGAACGATAGTGTTAGGACAATTTTACAGAATAACAAAATGACTTCCTGTTGACGTCCATGTACAGTAGAAAACGTCTTCTGCTAATTTACTTTAAACCTACAGTACTTGCATGTCCAATTTAACAGTGACACTGTAAAGCAATTTAGTAGTCACTTGTATAATAAACAGATCGCTTTTATCTTATCTGATTAAATTGTTAATGCTGAACAGCTTGTTGCCATGTAAGCCACCCAGATCCACAGTGAATGAATGACTCCAGTCTGTTGAAGATGTGATTACTGATATAAGGGTAACATGATCAAGTCACATAATGGGACTATAACCCCAAACACTGAAGCTTAAATCGGGGCCCAGCAGAGCATGCTGGTGGTTGACGCTGTTGATTTAAGTAGTTCTCATGCTGTGATTTTTAAATTGAAATGTTATCTGAAAAAAAGTGCATTCCATTTAGGGATAGTGAAAAACATGCTCGGGTAGTTTTCTGCAACCATTTGCATATTTTCTGCCGTACAGTATTTATTACGGGTAATAAACTGTATTGCCACCGAGGGTTATAATAGTCGGGAGCAGTGCTGCAAATCATCCTTATAAAGCTGGTCCTTATCAATCATCTCCGCTTGCTTTATTACTTTAACCTCAGACACCACAATGGCGAGCTATGAAATGGGAGAGGTGACACTGAGATGAGTAGGAAAGTGCAGAAAATTCCTTTGTATGGTTATAGTCATCATTTATTCATAGTTCATCAACTGTATTAACGTCAAGACAATGAGCTCCATATGCTCAGCCTCACAGAACCCGCTTCACAACAGAAAGCCCCACAAAACTCCCTCCACAACAGAAAGACCCCTTTCACAACACCTCACAAACCCCCTTCACAACAGAAAGCCCCACAAAAAAACCTTCACAACACAACAGAATGCCTCACAAACCCCCTTGACAACACAAAAGAAAGCCTCACAAAAACCCCTTCACAACAGAAAGCCCCACAAAAAAACCTTCACAACACAACAGAATGCCTCACAAACCCCCCTTGACAACACAACAGAATGCCTCACAAACCCCCCTTGACAACACAACAGAATGCCTCACAAACCCCCTTGACAACACAACAGAATGCCTCACAAACCCCCTTGACAACACAACAGAATGCCTCACAAAACCCCCTTCACAACACAGCAGAAAGCCTCACAAAACCCCCTCACAACACAACAGAATGCCTCACAAACCCCCTCACAACACAACAGAATGCCTCACAAACCCCCTTCACAACACAACAGAATGCCTCACAAACCCCCTCACAACACAACAGAATGCCTCACAAAACCCCACAACACAACAGAAAGCCTCACAAAACCCCCTCACAACACAACAGCAAGCATCACAAAACTTCCCTCACAACACAACAGCAAGCATCACAAAACCCCCTTCACAACACAACAGAAAGCATCACAAAACCCCCTTCACAACACAACAGAAAGCATCACAAAACCCCCTTCACAACACAACAGAAAGCCTCACAAAACACCCTTCACAACACAACAGAAAGCCTCACAAAAACCCCTTCCCAACACAACAGAAAGCATCACAAAACCCCCTTCACAACACAACAGAAAGCCTCACAAAAACCCCTTCCCAACACAACAGAAAGCATCACAAAACCCCCTTCACAACACAACAGAAAGCCTCCCACATGTAGCTGGCGGGGCATCAGAGTAGCGTGAGCAATGCGCTCCAAGAAAAACAACTGAAGGTGTGCCTTTCCAAACACTGGGCCGCGAGCCAAATGCACACACTCTGTCTGAATAGATGGAAGCCCTGTAAACAGTCTGTTTTGCTGCTGTATTCCTGTTTCTAAACGCATTAACACAAATGTCAATTGTTATGGCAAGTCTCAAACAGTTAATTGAAAAAGATAAACAATACAAAACACCCATTAGGAAAATGTATTGATTAGAGGTCGTTGCCATTTCTCAACCTCTTTCCACTTATCTCCGGTTACTCAAAGGGTACATCTTCTCAACCTCTTTCCACTTATCTCAGGTTACATCTCATACAGCATTATCCACTATGATGCTCTGTCCTCATCTAGTCATTAAACCTTTTGATTTGATGGGATCATTACTTAACAAAACTATTAAAATGGCATGGTAATTGTCAAAGTAAAAGCATGCCTGAATGATGCTGGGGGTGTGGCTCTGAGGGGTGTGGCTCTGAGGGGTGTGGCTCTGAGGGGTGTGGCTCTGAGGGGGTGGCTCTGGGGGGTGGTGGCTCTGAGGGGTGTGGCTCTGAGGGGTGTGGCTCTGGGGGGGGCTATGGGGGTGGCTCTGGGGGGTGGCTCTGGGGGGTGGCTATGAGGGGGTGGCTATGAGCCTGTGACATTACCAGCTTTTATGATCTGCTGTAGATTTCCACTGAAGGATCTTGGTTAGTACATGAACGGAATAAATATTGGATGAAAAAGAAAATCAAAATGTAACTTTTTTTGAATGAACTTCCCCTTTTAATGGCAATTTTAAACCAATGATTAGTGTAGTTATATCAGTTGGAAACAGTGTTGATGAGTTAATGATGGCTACTCTGACTATCCTTTTGTGTTTTACAGTCTCATGAGATTAATTTGCTGTGTCCCAATGTTGTAGGGTAATTAATTTAGCCTTGTTGGCCTGTCACACCCACCCTTTCTCTGGTGGATATATACGTGTGGTCTTGGTAAGTTATGGAAGTGAGGCGGTACATATGGAAGACCCAACAGTTGGTCATACTGACAGCCTGCCTGGTCATATGGCCAGAGAACGGCTACAATCTCATATCTTGCTGCGTTTTGTAAACGCAGATCTCAAATGAATTCATTTTCATTTCTGCTCGGCTTCGGACTAATTTTGGGGTTCAGTTGCACATCTACACTCGGATGAGAGATCTTTCCTCTCGTCTTTATGTATGTGGGAATTTCATGTCTGAACAACCATTCTTTCAGCAGACATCTCTCTCTCTCTCTCTCTCTCTCTCTGTCCCCCCTCTCTCAGCGCTCTGAATGTTTAGCTACTTCTCTCCAGAACTTTTCTGTGTACTTTTTTTCTGGTAAAATGCAAGATTGACTTCAGCCAAAACAGTAGGAGATGTAGCTGGCTACATGTTTTTTCTATAATTAACATTAGAAGGTATGATGCCCATGCATTGTTTTTGCAAAAAAAAACATGGCTTTTTCATTGTAAGCTAATTTATGTGTGTGGCTGCTAACCACATAGTGTTGCACTTCTGTTGTACTCTGCCGAAGGTTTTTGCACTAATGTATTTTCTGTAAATGAAAACTACAGTTGCATTTTCCTGGTCACGTTAATGAAGCCAAAAAAACACGTGAATTACGCAGGTTTCAATTACATTTTTTTTCTGAAATTTAATGCAGCCCCTAGATTGAATCCCAGTTTGATAAAACCAGAGAGGAGAGGTGAAGCGAGAGGTTTCACACTTGACATAATCTCTGCTTCCCGTCTTAGACTCCCATTGTTAGGGTGGAGATCTCCTCATATACAGATCTCTAAGAAAACACAACGTACAACACAGTGGGAAAGAGGCTGAGCAGCACTGGGGAGAAATGGGAGCAGCCTAAGTGCTGCAGGAGATGCCAGGAGACATGGTTCAGCAACATTCTCCCCTGCATACTGTCAAGTAACAGATTGCCAAGATGATTACATCAGGCCACTGCTTCAGTGATCACATGAAGCCATGTTGATGACGACAGGCCACTGCTTCAGTGATCACATGAAGCCATGTTGATGACGACAGGCCACTGCTTCAGTGATCACATGAAGCCAGTTACGGAATTGGCCAAGAGTTAATTATCTAACCAATGAGCCCATTCCCAGCGGTGAACATTTTACTGGCATTTTTATTTTAGTCCACATTTCCACAGAACATGGCACATACCCAAAATGGTCATTTATCTCTGGTGTGAGATGGTCCCAAATGTTTTTGACATTTTCACCGACACACTCAATCCAATGCCAATGCAACTACATTACACCTCCTGAATTTTGTTAAGTCAGTGCTTTTGGGTCCAAAGTTGTGCAAGATTAAGTTGGTGGCAAGTCTAAGAGCTGTCATGTTTATTCATAGAAAAACACATGTTCACTGTCCAGAAAATTAAGATTCTCATTTGCAAACCTTAACAGCTCACTGAAATGGCAATTTGATCAAGCCTGTTTAAACTCCAGTATGTCTTGATTGTTAGTCTTGTTTGTGTTTTATACTCATCCATCTGAATTGTTTTAGGTTCATTTGAGTGACTGTGTTGCGGGGAGGGGGGGGCTGTGCTATATTGGGCATGAAGGACATTGTGGTTCATAGTGTGAATTTATTTAGCCAGCCCCTCATTTACATCTTGGCTTGTTGGAATAATTGGAAGCAGCTGTGTAATCCCAAGCATTAATCATTTATTTGCATTTAATCGCACTTTGAATTCGGTAATAGTTCTGGATTATTGATTTTGCTCGAATTACGCATTGAATTAATCAGAAGTGGTGTGAAAACAGTGCTGTTTGCTCATTGGGCTAATCAGTCCATTTAGGCATCAGGTGTCTACCACAAGCCAGTGACAAAGCCAGAGGTTTCTGCTCAGTGTTGTTTTAACGTGGCAGGTTTGGTGACCTGTGGCAAATTTTTATTTCAACTATATACATTTGCCTTAGTTTTGTAAAGGGAGGTTTTGTCCTCTTCTTCCCTCTGTCCCTCCCTCTTCCTCTCTGTGTGTAACACACAGACGCTGACGCCAGAATCTCACTGAAGCTGTCGCTCTGAATCCGAGCAATAGTGGAGCGATGCTGGAGAAGGCAGCACTGCTGGTGCTTTGAGAGAGCGTGGACGTGTTCTATGATCATTCCTGCTCCGTCTCTCTCTTGTTGCCTCTGCTTCAGTGAAACACTCTACTCCCCGCTACAGGGGCTGGAACAGCACAGGTCTCTGGGACAGCTGTGCGTGTAGCAGCTTCTCCAGGTCTCTATTGCTACTGCTTGGTCTCGTGTCTGTTTTGGGAGCTTGCTTTTTTTGATTTTTCGGAAATGATCGGAGTAAACAGTGTCCAGGGGACAGGCAGCCATCGGCGGCCCGGCAGTAGCTCGGTCAAATATGGCAGGGAGGAGTCGATGCGTCGGGCCCCGCAGCACCGCTCTAAGTCACTCAAAACGTCCCACTCCACCGAATTTGCATCTGAAAAACATAAGAAGGACAAACTAGAGAAGGACAAACAGAAGGTAAAAAGCATTGCACTGCTTGATTGTAAAATCCAGTTTGGGAGATTACGTTTTGGGAGATTCAATTAGGATGAGACGGAGAACAAGCGTTATTAATTCTGAAGTCAAAGGCACATTTTTTTTTCTCGCACGGCATTTACAACTGACTGGAATAGTTTGACTGTATCCAGGCAGCTGGTTTTGAGTTGCATGGTTTGTGCATTGGCGCTTTTCTCCTTAACTCGACATCTGTTTAAATCAATAGTCTTTTTTTGTATTACTGTGGGTCAGGACAGAGCTTTCCAGTAAGTAACCACTTGTTAGACCAGGGACTCTGTCTAGACGTGTTATTGTTGAGTCTGCAGTGTTAGTGGTCTTAGGGGACATGCCAGGGATCAAATGGCTACATTTCCCTCCTGGTTAAATGCTCCTTTTTGTATTTCCACTAAATATTATTTGACCGATTGGGCGCGGCATGGGGCTTTTCAAAGAGATGGATGCTTTATTACCTCCCTTTTCTCTTCTCCTGCTATGTTACTGACGGAAGCAAGCGGCCGTGTTGTTGGACCACTGCGAGTCCAGTGCTTTTGTTTTCTTCTACCCTGATTAACATAACGTTGTCACCTGTCCCTCAGCTGTCAATGCCAATAGATCTTCTCTGTAATGCACTGGATATGAATACCAGCCACCCTGAATGAACACTCTGCTAGTTGTGCATGTAAACATGTAGACTACCACTATATGGTCACTTTATTTAGCCTTGTGGTGTGTGTGTGTGTGTGTGTGTGTGTGTGTGTGTGTGTGTGTGTGTGTGTGTGTGTGTGTGTGTGTGTGTGTGTGTGTGTGTGTGTGTGTGTGTGTGTGTGTGTGTGTGTGTGTGTGTGTGTGTGTGTGTGTGTGTGTGTGTGCGCGTGCGCAAAAGGCTTTAGATGTGATGGAAGCTGTCAAGATGTCGATACATGGTTTTGAACCATGCACAAGCTCAAACATTTTTTTCCCTTAAATAATGTATACTAATAGATTTGATTTTCTTCACAGGCCTTGCACAACTCAATCAAAAACGACAAGCTGGAATGGGCCATGTAAGTAAGATTCTATTTTGAACTCTAAACACAAGCATTCGTGGGCCAATATAGGGAGAGCATGTCGACACTGTATATGAATAAAATGTTTATATAGCTAAATGTGGCATCTTTCACATCTTACTACTGTACCTACTAGAACGAATGAGGTGACGTCTCAGCATTTACACTGCCCCAGTGTACCATTCAAAAGGGCAACGTAGCAACATGATCCCATTTAATAAACTCTGTTTCAGATGGCCCAGATTAATTACATTGGTCACACATTATTTGTGTTGCAGGCCTCGTGAAAATGAATTGGAACCAATGGGCGCCACAGTCAATTATCTAGTTGGTGGCAGATGAATTGTGCAAATGTACTCCACTGAAAATATAAACTAGTTAAACGATGCATAGAAATACCGTGTCAATTATGTGTTGCGTATATTGAATTCTCCAGGGAGCGAGTTATCGACGACGGAGTGTTCAGTCGATAAGGAATCATGTTTTTATTTTTATTGTTTGTAGACATTTAAGACGTTTACAACAATGTGCATCAAGTTATACTGGATGACATTGAATTTATAATTTGGGACTCATCTAAAATGACTCTTAGCATTTTGTAAAAATTATTTTCATAAGACTAAAGGGACCCGTAGGATTATGTTCAAACAAAGCTGTGAATATGTAAATGTATGTGTTTGTATATCATCCCATGCTAAATTATAGGACAGGTGACAGCTGAGCAGTGTACTGTAATTAGCATTAGAAAAATATGACAATCTGTCTCCCTGATAAAAGTCATAAGGAATGAAGCTGGCCTATTGTGCATTTGGCAATCTACAAAGTCCTCTCAATGAGCTACAACAGCTCAGTGGTGATCTGAAAGTCCTCTCAATGAGCTACAACAGCTCAGTGGTGATCTGAAAGTCCTCTCAATGGGCTACAACAGCTCAGTGGTGATCTGAAAGTCCTCTCAATGAGCTACAACAGCTCAGTGGTGATCTGAAAGTCCTCTCAATGAGCTACAACAGCTCAGTGGTGATCTGAAAGTCCTCTCAATGAGCTACAACAGCTCAGTGGTGATCTGAAAGTCCTCTCAATGAACTACAACAGCTCAGTGGTGATCTGAAAGTCCTCTCAATGAGCTACAACAGCTCAGTGGTGATCTGAAAGTCCTCTCAATGAGCTACAACAGCTCAGTGGTGATCTGAAAGTCCTCTCAATGAGCTACAACAGCTCAGTGGTGATCTGAAAGTCCTCTCAATGAACTACAACAGCTCAGTGGTGATCTGAAAGTCCTCTCAATGAGCTACAACAGCTCAGTGGTGATCTGAAAGTCCTCTCAATGAGCTACAACAGCTCAGTGGTGATCTGAAAGTCCTCTCAATGAGCTACAACAGCTCAGTGGTGATCTGAAAGTCCTCTCAATGAGCTACAACAGCTCAGTGGTGATCTGAAAGTCCTCTCAATGAGCTACAACAGCTCCGTGGTGATCTGAAAGTCCTCTCAATGAGCTACAACAGGTCAGTGGTGATCTGAAAGTCCTCTCAATGAGTTACAACAGCTCAGTGGTGATCTGAAAGTCCTCTCAATGAGTTACAACAGCTCAGTGGTGATCTGAAAGTCCTCTCAATGAGTTACAACAGGTCAGTGGTGATCTGAAAGTCCTCTCAATGAGCTACAACAGGTCAGTGGTGATCTGAAAGTCCTCTCAATGAGCTACAACAGGCCAGTGGTGATCTGAAAGTCCTTCGTCACTGTTTGGGACCAGGGTTGTTAGCATTTAGTTAAAATACGCGCTTCTCACACAATTTTTTCAAACCTCCGTGACCCTGCTGCTTTAATCAATCTCTAAGAAGGTTTGCAGACAAATACTGCACTGTATTAACTCAGAGCCAGACATGGACTGATTCAAAGCAAATGTCTTAATTAATTCTAGATATTTCTAAAATAGAATATTAATTTTGACCAAGCGGATTGAAAGCGAGTATACATGGAAGGTGTATCACAATTGCTAAATTTAAACAGAATTCAATACACCTTGTCATTTTTGGATATCTGTTTGACATGACTGCGTTATGGTAGCTAGCAAAAGAGTGTAGTAGCGTTTGCTTACTTACTGTAAACTACCTTAGCTAGCTAATGATCTTGGCTAACTGGGTTGAGACAATTAACTTATTTACTGCTCTTTGCAAGCAAACAAAGGCTGTCTGCAGTTTTGTTTACATTCTTGCAGTTTGTCATCTCCATTTTCCAAGAATATTAGCTTTCAATGTTATTTGAGGTGAAAGATCATTTTTGACATTAAGGGGCCCGAGCCGGAAGATTTTAAATGCCACAGTAGTAAGGGATGTTTAACTTGTCATTGAAAACGTAGCATAGACCGACCCAAAGGATACATTAACATGAAATGGATTACACTTGGTACATAAATGGTTATTGTAGCACTGGTTGAAGTTGAATGTGTTGTGTGATGGAGGAGCCTTCACTGTCCCCTCGCCAAAAATGGCTGCCATGAACGGAAAATACTCCTCTGTTGTCATAGTGACAGTTTTTCTGTTGCGTCACATTAATGTACATGCAAAGGCATATAGACAAATTAGGATATTCAGCATGTTACACCAGGGGAATCCTGTTCTTGGACTAAAATGCATGCTCAATGGAGAAACTCATTTAAAAGTGCTTAATCAAGGTCCGGGAACCGTCCCTGTCAGTGCATGACCAGTGTAACTAAGCAAGTAGTACATTTTACAAATCCATGTATGATAGAAGAAAAAAATCTTGTAGAAAATGTCTCTTCAATCAAATCAGACCGGCCTGCAGCTACTAAGACCATGGGGACCTTTAGTTCAAATTTCATTTAGGATAAAGTCATTGAAGGCAGTCCCTCATTGTTTTGAATATGCATATTGAAATGTTTTATATGTCCTGGTATTAAAGTAGGCCACCGCTCAAAATCGTGGCCTTGTCTTCAAAGCTGTTATGTCAATATCTAGTTCTGGTTTGTTGCTAGTATCAACTAGGCCTACTTTAAAGACAAATGTATACTACACAGCAGTGATGATCAAAAAGTGAGATGCCAATCATATTAGTAGTTTCTCAAACCTGTTAACAGTGTGCTTCTACACCTGCGTTGCTTTCTGTTTGGGGATTTAGGCTGGGTTTCTGTACAGCACTTTAAGATATCAGCTGATGTACGAAGGGCTATATAAATAAATTTGATTTGATTTGAAGAAGCCCGGACTATCTACATGATGAGTTTAGTGGTGTTTTTAGGTAATGGCTCCACTGCAGCATTTCTGACCTGAGCACAGCCCCACAAAGCTTGGCTGCAGTCCTGGTCCACAGCTGCTCGCCTTTTTATAAGAACATATTCCTTGTGAGCACTGTGGGCCTGCTGGAATAGGTTCACTAAAATATATTTAGTAGTAGTCTATGGCTTTTTGCGGAGTTGTTTTTGTCAAAATTCAGAAGTATTCATAGTTTCACTATTTCACTACGTTTTAGGAGTTCATGGCTCAACCGCTGTGTGGGAACCCAGATCGTATGTATTCTGAGCAAAGCAATTCAATTAAATGGACATGGAAAACTCTAGTGTGGCTGTCAGATAATGCGACGAGGGAAAGTGCATGAGGAAATATGGCTTTGCTATAATTTACTAGTTTATCTTAAAGATTGTGTGGGTCATACCATAACTCTGTCTCAAGAGACTCCCTGGTGTTGAGCTACTTTGCGGAAGATGCAGGGGGAAACAGGTGCTAAAACTAAGTTCATTCCAATTACAGCAATTTATTACCCATATCCCTTTGTTGTTGGGTCAAATAACTCATATCTGTTAACGTTGCTTTATTGCTGCCAACTCTGAAACCTCAAGGCGAGTGTGTGTGATGAGATGTGTTACTGAATATGGGACATTATGGTTACACTGTAGCTCACTTTGAAGTGCACAAAACAAATGGGTTGTATGATGCCATTATGAAGCATTTTATGTCATGGTCATGTTCTATACTGGTTGTATTGAAGCATTTTAGGATGTCAGGTTCTAATCTGTCTGCATAGATGCATTGTATGATGTCATGGTCAGGTTCTAATCTGTCTGCATAGATGCATTGTATGATGTCATGGTCAGGTTCTAATCTGTCTGCATAGATGCATTGTATGATGTCATGGTCAGGTTCTAATCTGTCTGCATAGTCTGGTCAGGTTCTAATCTGTCTGCATAGATGCATTGTATGATGTCATGGTCAGGTTCTAATCTGTCTGCATAGATGCATTGTATGATGTCATGGTCAGGTTCTAATCTGGCAGCATAGAAGCATTTGATGTCATGGTCGGGTTCTACACTGGCTGTATGGAACCATTTTATGATGTCATGGTCGGGTTCTACACTGGCTGTATGGAACCATTTTATGATGTCATGGTCGGGTTCTACACTGGCTGTATGGAACCATTTTATGATGTCATGGTCGGGTTCTACACTGGCTGTATGGAACCATTTTATGATGTCATGGTCGGGTTCTACACTGGCTGTATGGAACCATTTTATGATGTCATGGTCGGGTTCTACACTGGCTGTATGGAACCATTTTATGATGTCATGGTCGGGTTCTACACTGGCTGTATGGAACCATTTTATGATGTCATGGTCGGGTTCTACACTGGCTGTATGGAACCATTTTATGATGTCATGGTCGGGTTCTACACTGGCTGTATGGAACCATTTTATGATGTCATGGTCAGGTTCTACACTGGCTGTATGGAACCATTTTATGATGTCATGGTCGGGTTCTACACTTTTTTTTTTCTTTATCAGGTTATGTGGGTATATGTCCAGATACCTACCAGAATAAGTCTTTCTCAGGATCTGGTCCTAATCCAGTCATGAAAATGATTACCTGGTCCTAATAGATACTAGTTCGTTAATCTGTTTATGACTTCTCAACCAGAAAACCAGACATTTATGTCTAAAGGAACTTTTTGAAGGAACAAATGTTTTTCTACCTGTGAGTGCCCTATCGTCTGACCATATTCCTGTGACCCGAAATACAGCTGGAACACAGTCAAAACAGTTTTTAAAAAATGAATCTGTGGTTTAGCAACCTACGTAGCAAATTGCCAATGGTAAGATGCATATAAATCCATGTACTGTGCATGCGGAAAGTATTTCAACTCCTTCCCTTTTCCACATTTGGTTACGATACAGCCTTATTCTAAAATGGATTAAATAAAACAATGTTCTTAACCTCTCTAGGGTACGTGGGACACTAGCATCCCATCTGGCCAACATCCAGGGAGATTGCAGAGCGCCATATTGAAATACAGAAAACATATTTTACATAGGTTTAAAGATGAACTTCTTGTTAAACCAACCACTATCATATTTATAAAATGCTTTTTGGCATACCTAGCCCAGAACATAGCCCAGTTGACAAATTATTACAAACCGGAACCAGCCAAGCAGAAGCTTTAAAAAACTCAGAAATAGAGATCAAATTTAATCCCTTACCTTTGATGATCTTCATATGGTGGCAATCAGAAGACATTAATTTACTCAATACATCCTTTTGTTTGATGAAGTCTCTTTATATCTAAAAACCGTTTTGTTAGCGTGTTTTCTTCAGTAATCCACAGGCTCAAACGCAGTCAAAACAAGCAGACAAAAAAAATCCAAATTGTATCCGTAAAGTTCATAGAAACATGTCAAACAATGTTTATATTCAATCCTCAGGTTGTTTTTTTTAGCCTAAATGATCTATAATATTTCAACCGGACAATAACGGCGTCAATATAAAAGGTAAACAAGAAATGCGCATGAAAAAGCTCTGCGACACGGTAGGGTCCACTCGTTCAGACTGGTCTTTACTCCCTCATTTATAAGAATACAAGCCTGAAACGATTTCTAAAGACTCTTGACATCTAGTGGAAGGCATGGGAACTGCAAATGGAGTCCTAAGTCAATGGATACTGTAATGGCATTGAATAGAAAACTACAACAAAAAAGAAAATACTTCCTGACTGGATTTCTCAGCTTTTCGCCTGCTAAATTAGTTATGTTATACTCACAGACACTATTTTAACAGTTTTGGAATCTTTAGAGTGTTTCCTATCCAAATCTATCAGTTATATGCATATCATATCTTCTGGGCCCGAGTAGCAGGCAGTTTAATCTGGGCATGCTTTTCATCCAAAATTCCAAATGCTGCCCCCTACACTAGAGAAGTTAACAATCTGCATTCAATACCCCATAATGACAAAGCGAAAACTGTTGACATGTTTGCGCATTTGTGTGTGTGTGTGTATTTTCAATCATTCAGACCCTTTGCTATGAGACTCAATGTAGCTCAGGTGCGTCCTGTTTCCATTGATCATCCTTGATGTTTCTACAACTTGATTGGAGTCCACCTGTGGTAAATTCAATTGATCAGACATGATTTGGAAAGTCACACACCTGTCTATATAAGGTCCCACAGTTGACAGTGCATTTCAGAGCAAAAACCAAGACATGAGGACGAAGGAATTGTCCAAAGAGCCTCAAGACAGGATTATGTCGAGGCACAGATCTGGGAAGGCTACCAAAAAATATCTGCAGAATTGAAGGTCCCCAAGAACACAGTGACCACCATCATTCTTAAATGGAAGTTTGGAACTATGAAGACTATGAAGAAAAACTGAGCAATCGGGGGAGAAGGGCCTTGGTCAGGGAGGTGACCAAGAACCCAATGACAGAGCTCCAGAGTTCCTCTGTGGAGATGGAAGAACCTTCCAGAAACACAACCATCTCTGCAGCACTCCACCAATCAGACCTTTATGGGAGTTTGGCCAGATGGAAGCCACTCTTCAGTAAAAGGCACGACAGCCTGCTTGGAGTTTGCCAAAAGACACCTAAAGGACTCCGACCATGAGATACTAGATTCTCTGGTCTGATGAAACCAATATTGAACTCTTTGGCCTGAATGCCAAGCCTCACATCTGGAGGAAACCTGGCACCATCCCTACGGTGAGGCATGGTGGTGGCAGCATCATTCTGTGGGGATGTTTTTCAGCATCAGGGATTGAGAGACTAGTAAGGATCAAGGGAAAGATGAACATGGAAAGTACAGAGATCCTAGATGAAAACCTGCTCCAGAGTGCTCAGGACTTCAGTCTGGGGCGACGGTTCACCTACCAACAGGACGACCCTATGCCCCCACAGCCAAGACAACTCAGGAGTCGCTCCATGACAAGTCTCTGAACGTCCTTGAGTGCCCCAGTCAGAGCCTGGACTTGAACCTGATCAAACATCTCTGGAGAGACCTGAAAAGGGCTGTGCAGCGACACTCCCCATCCAACCTGACAGATCTTGAGAGGATCTGCAGAGAAGAATGGGAGAAACTCACCAAATACAGGTGTGCCAATTTTGTAGTGTCATACCCAAGAGTCAAGGCTGTAATCGCTGCTAAAGGTGCTTCAGCAAAAGGTCTCAATACTTACGTAAAAGTGATATTTCAGTTTATAAATTATATTTTTTGTTTTGTTATTATGGGGTATTGTGTGTAGATTTATGGGGGGGGACAATATCCATTTTAGAATACGGCTCTAAAGTAGCAATATGGGAAAAGTCAAGGGGTCTTGAATACTTTCTGAATACACTGTATATGCAGTAAGTTTGGACACCTACTCATTCAAGCGTTTATTTGTATTTTTTACTGTTTCTACATTGTAGAATAATAGTGTGTGTGTGTAGTACATTGGTATGAAACATTTGGTTTGGTTTTCCCACATACTGTACAGTATACAGTCCCCACGGGGGGAGAAGTCTGAACACCCATGCCTAGTTGTCACATTTTGCAGCCTTCATTTTAAATCTGTTCTCTTGCAGTGTTACTTAAAGGCCTTGATGCAATCAGGATGGATGATTTGGACTGGATTTCTTTAGCACAGGCTTCTTCCTTTTCAGTCTTGTCACACAGGCCAGTATTGTGGAGTGAATGCATTGTTGATCCATGCATAGTTTTCTCACCACTCAGCCTATGAACTCAGTTTTAAAAGCACCTTTAGCCTCAGTGATAACTCTGAGCAGGTTGTATTCATTACAACCCGAGTTGCGCAGCAGTCTAAGGCACTGTATCGCAGTGCTAGAGGCGTCACTACAGACCCAGGTTCGATCCCGGGCTGTGTCACAAACTGCTGTGATCATATGAATCAGGAGTCCCATATGGCAGTGCACAATTGGCCCAGCGTCGTCCGGGTTAGGTCAAGGTTTGACCGGGGTAGGCCATCATTGTAAATAAGAATTTGTTAAATAAAGATTACATTTCAAAAATCTAAACATTCCATGACTCAGTTAGGATGGACGGACAGATCTGGGTGATATGATACTTCATCCACAGATGTAATTACCATACGTGACCGTACTCAAAGGGATATTTATGTCTTGGAATTATTTCATGACCTTCCTCTGATCTGTGGCTGTTGAATGTGAGATTTGTGCAGGGTCTACTGTAGACCTTGACTAGGCAGGCACTGTACCTAGCTCCTTAAATGTCTGGGTAGAATACTGCATGAATCATTTTTCATTTTGTTCACTGAGAACTATATTTGAGTTTCAAAATCACCAGCAGTTCAATAAACAAGACCATATTTAGAGTTCCATGTTTGTGAATAGAAACTGACACACTCAAAGATAAAACTCATTGGTGTAAATGGCATTGTCCTGTGTGTGTGGTGCTGTACTATCCAGTGATTGTGTGTGTGCACCATGGTGCCATGACACGGAGGTTCCAGAATTGATTGTGATGAAGGTGGACAGGGTGATGTTAGTAGAGCCGTCTGACTGGGGCTGTTGTTCCGACTGCACAAACGCCCCCACTGAGTCCCCTAATACGCCAACAAAGCACCAAAAACATTCTAAGTGGTCAATAGTACATAATTTACTACGACAGCGGAGTGGTTCTGTAGGATATACTACGACAACCAGAAAGCTCCAAAATCACAGCCTCTGTTCCACTAGAAAATAACCCAAATGATGGGAGGAGAAAAAAAAAGCCAAATTGCCTCTATCCATTCAGGGAGTATGATCAAAGTTATCTTGCCTCTTACCTAGCCAACATCCGCAACACAGTATCCTATTTGTCGGTTTTATTTCCAGAGATGGTGATGAGCTGAAGAAGTCTCTGTCTGAGCTGGCAGACAACAAGGACAATAAAAGTATCACGCGGATCAGCAGTGGCAGTAACCCCTTCCTGGACATTGCCCACGACCCCAACGCCGCAGTCTACAAAACAGGCTTCCTGGCCCGCAAAATCCACGCCGACATGGACGGCAAGAAAAGTAAGTGATCAATGAGTCTTAGACCGATTTTTCTCAGTGTTCTTTTGAAGTATGCCTTCAGATGAACCCAAGCTGGACCATTTTAAATGTCCCTTACATACAGTATGTAACACATGGTATTTCAAATGGCTCTGTGCTCAGCATGTATTTCATATGCCCACTCAGGTTATTATTAGCATTCTGTGGGTTCCTAACTAGCCTCAGTCAGAGAAACATATTTTATACCATTTCTAATGAGGGATGGGATTTTGGGACTTTTTGAAATGCTGATTCGCTGCAGCCTCTCGGTTAAAAGACTAAGCATTGTGACAAACCTCTGCTCTCTAGGATCCCACTAATGGCCGATTTTCCCTGTCTGAAGCTCCAGATTCCACCTCGACCTTCAGATTGTGATGTGTGTCTGGAAACAGTGGAGACAAATAGGTCATTAATATAATTGCTGCGTAATGCGAAACCCCTAACGGGTGCACTTTAGATGCAGAACCTGCCGCTTAACCCGACGAGAATGGATGGTGTTGGTGTTTCACATCCATTTATCTCTGGGCGCTAATGACTTTACCTGCTGACTTAATAGCACTGAGCTTTATGCCTGCAGAAAACCATCCAGATTACAGTCAATATCTGCTGCACAGGGTAACCCGGTGTTTTTATACACGAGTTTAATTCACTTCCAAAATACCACGATGGCTTTCCAACTGATAGTAAATATGTTGAAATATATGGCATGAAACGAGAGTGTTAGAAGCTGCTTGATTAATGTCTTTGATAAATGTTTAGTATTCTGTATCAGGTCCTGTCGTCGAGGTTTACACCATGCAGATTTTTTACAATGGCCTATTTAAATTCTGGACACAGCTCGTGGGAGATAAGTCACTCAAAATGAAGCCCTCTCAAGTATCAATCTCTATGGTCATTGTAAATAACTATAGTGATGCCTTTCAGAGCAGGCTGGTTTCAGGTACATTAATCCAAGCCAGGAACATTCCAAACAGTCAGACCTTTCCTCCAATATTTTCCATACCCCTGGATGGTCAATAACTTCCTATACCATTACCAATGGAGTTTAAAAGCAGCTCTGGTTACAAGTTTCAACTCATTTCTGATCCCCGCTAATCACATGATGCCCTGTAAGAATACACGTCGTTCTCCCACGGGGCTGCTGTGGTCGGGCTGCAACATTATGACCAGCTAGAGACTAGATTCTCCCAACTTCGGACTCTAGGTCTGCTTTCCAAATGGCACCCTCCTCCCTATATAGTGCACTCTATGGGCCATGGTCAACAGTTAAAGGAATAGGGTGTCATTTTGGATGCAGCCCTAGGCACTGCTCGGAATGAATGCCATGTCCCACACGAGTGGCACGGCTGAAAATACACTTTTTACATTTTTGTTTTGCCACATTTTAACATTTTTCCAACTGAATGATTTGGATTACTTTTGCTAAATTGTTCATAATCTGATTTGGGTTTTGTTTTGATCAGTTGTTGTCAAAATCATGAAAGAAGGATTTTAAAGTAATGGGGCAGACCTGAAATTAATTCCAGAACTGGGCTTGATTCCATTCCGATTCCCGACAGGAATTTCTCTATATGAATTCCTTATTTGATTGGAATTAAATGATTGTCCCCAACACTGAAGCAGATTGTATCAGTGATTAACACAATAGATTAGAGATGAAATTGCAATTGAATTTTACTTCAGCTCCTACACAAATAATATTGTACCTAATAATCATAATTCTCTTATTAAAATGATGTTGTTGGTCATTAAAATGTCCCCTTTCATTTTCCAGCACCAAGAGGAAAGCGAGGCTGGAAAACATTCTATGCTGTTCTCAAAGGAATGATCCTCTACTTGCAGAAGGTAATACAATGCTATTTATACCACCTTGAATTAAGCTTTCTGTAACATTTGTGGTCGTTGCTCTTGTTAACATGTCATTGATGACACTGAGTTGACTATATCCATTCTAACGGTTAGGAGCGTTGTACCAGTAATGAAACGTTGCTGGTTCGAATCTCTCCCCACCCCCAGTGGACTAGGTGAATGATCTGTCGGTGTGCCCTTGAGCAAGGCACTTAACCCTAATTGCTCCTGTAAGTCGCTCTGAAAATGTAAAAAAGCATGAAATGTTGCGAATCATTTTATTAACACCATATGTGCCACACAGTGCACATAGTTCCATATACTACCCATATGTTTCCAACTAGGGGTGTTAATAGTAAACTGTTAATCGGTTAGCTGCCGAAAATACATATGACCGGTCATGCATATCAGTCTAAAGGTCATTTGCATAATTTAGTTTAATTAAATTGGCGGGTGTGTATTTTCGTTAATAGTAACCCCGGTCACAGCAAACAACAATTGTAAATGCGATGGTGTGTTAAACTGTTGATTACCACGATTTAAAAATAGCTATTTTCATTTCTCAATCTCAACTCCTCGTAATTAAAGTATGTCTCGCATTCGCTATTCGAGTGCATAGGCTGTAGTCAACAGAAGGCGAGCAGTTTATTTTTATAAAGACTTCCTGGTGCCATTAACCAGCATTTCTCTCCTGTTCTATTCACTTTCATATCACCTTTCTTTCGTTGTCAAGAAGTCAAAGGCACAATCCTAGTCATATTAGCAACCCATCCCTGTTGCTATTAGATTCCCCCTCTAAGTTTCTACGGGATATTTTCCTGTCACACATGGAACCTCTTGCATTAGGGTGAACTGTTAAGAACAGTTCTGCTAATTGCATTTAGGCAAATATCGTTTTATTAGTTGCTTCATTACAGCAGTTGCATGTTCAATAATAACATTATAGTGTTTAGACTGGAAGACGATAGGCTTGCTATGATTGCATGTTCAATAATAACATTATAGTGTTTAGACTGGAAGACGATAGGCTTGCTATGAGGTTGCATGTTCAATTGCATGTTCAATAATAACATTATAGTGTTTAGACTGGAAGACGATAGGCTTGCTATGATTGCATGTTCAATAATAACATTATAGTGTTTTGACTGGAAGAATAATAACGTTTTGACTGGAAGACGATAGGCTTGCTATGATTGCATGTTCAATAATAACATTATAGTGTTTTGACTGGAAGACGATAGGCTTGCTATGATTGCATGTTCAATAATAACATTATAGTGTTTTGACTGGAAGACGATAGGCTTGCTATGATTGCATGTTCAATAATAACATTATAGTGTTTAGACTGGAAGTTCAATAATAACATTATAGGTTTGCTATGATTGCATGTTCAATAATAACATTATAGTGTTTAGACTGGAAGACGATAGGCTTGCTATGATTGCATGTTCAATAATAACATTATAGTGTTTTGACTGGAAGACGATAGGCTTGCTATGATTGCATGTTCAATAATAACATTATAGTGTTTTGACTGGAAGACGATAGGCTTGCTATGATTGCATGTTCAATAATAACATTATAGTGTTTTGACTGGAAGACGATAGGCTTGCTATGATTGCATGTTCAATAATAACATTATAGTGTTTAGACTGGAAGACGATAGGCTTGCTATGATTGCATGTTCAATAATAACATTATAGTGTTTAGACTGGAAGACGATAGGCTTGCTATGATTGCATGTTCAATAATAACATTATAGTGTTTAGACTGGAAGACGATAGGCTTGCTATGATTGCATGTTCAATAATAACATTATAGTGTTTAGACTGGAAGACGATAGGCTTGCTATGATTGCATGTTCAATAATAACATTATAGTGTTTTGACTGGAAGATGTTCAATAATAACATTATAGTGTTTATAGGATAGGCTTGCTATGATTGCATGTTCAATAATAACATTATAGTGTTTAGACTGGAAGACGATAGGCTTGCTATGATTGCATGTTCAATAATAACATTATAGTGTTTAGACTGGAAGACGATAGGCTTGCTATGATTGCATGTTCAATAATAACATTATAGTGTTTAGACTGGAAGACGATAGGCTTGCTATGATTGCATGTTCAATAATAACATTATAGTGTTTAGACTGGAAGACGATAGGCTTGCTATGATTGCATGTTCAATAATAACATTATAGTGTTTAGACTGGAAGACGATAGGCTTGCTATGATTGCATGTTCAATAATAACATTATAGTGTTTTGACTGGAAGACGATAGGCTTGCTATGATTGCATGTTCAATAATAACATTATAGTGTTTTGACTGGAAGACGATAGGCTTGCTATGATTGCATGTTTCCATGAAGCTGCGTTAATGACATGGCTTTGTATACATGCATCGTGTTACTGTTCGTTGACCGGTTAATGAGGGTCAGCGAAATTGACCGAAATGTGTACCCCTTTTTCCAACCTTATCAAACCCCTGATCCTAGGCCAGCTCTTACTGTCTGGACTGCCAGATAGGCACAGAGTCAACCCACATTGGGCCTCTCTCTGGGCCAGGATCAGTGCAGAGCAGATATCATGTCCAATGCTGCAGCTAAGCTGCTTGTGAGGACACAGTCATGTTCAGTAGGGAGAAAATGTTTTTGAAGGACTTTAACAACCTGAAATTGAGAACACAGTTAAAGAATACAGATGTTTGTATTCAGCACACAACCCAAATGGCACTGCCAAGGCAAAAAAAGGCAATTGTATTATTTTGATGTTCTCTGGCAGTCAGATACCCCACCTCTCTCTGTGTCAGTTTTGGGAGGGGAAGTTATTGTTATGAGTCCTTTTACGTTACCAACCAGAGCAACTTAATTATTCCAGCATGGATGATCTTTAATGGCTACAGAGGGGTCCAGTCAACATGTCACTGCTCTTGTGGCCAGCATCCGTTCTGCCTGCCCCGTCACTAACAGATGCAGATCTGAAGTGGCACAGACAAAATGTTTCCAAATGTAAACATGGTCCTTATTAAAACCTTATTGTGCTAAACATGGTCCTTATTAAAACCTTATCGTGCTAAACATGGTCCTTATTAAAACCTTATCGTGCTAAACATGGTCCTTTATTAACCTTATCATGCTAAACAGGGTCCTTATTAAAACCTTGACAAAATCCATTGGAGTTTTGGATAACTTTTTCCTCCTTGTGACTGATTTCAAACAGATGAGCTCTGTAGCCCGGTGCCGATGCTCTGTAGCCCGGTGCCGATGCTCTGTGGCCCGGTGCCGATGCTCTGTGGCCCGGTGCCGATGCTCTGTGGCCCGGTGCCGATGCTCTGTGGCCCGGTGCCGATGCTCTGTGGCCCGGTGCCGCTGCAAAGCACAGATTAGAAATGGCTAGGAAACCGGTTGTCTTGAAGATTCCGTTTCTACTTCTGTGTGCTGATTTTGATGCCTGGCTGCAAGAGGTTGCTGTGGTATTGTCGGCTAATGACCAATGACGTTACAGCTACATTAACTTTGGAGTAGCAATCACCGCAAATGAATCTGTGTGCCTCGTCAATAGGCTCTGGGAAGCAGAGAATAATTTGTCCTACGTTTATAATGTGAACTCCTGTGACGTGTGGAGGCAGTGAGGTGCTCAGACTTGCCACCAGCTCTAGGACTCATCACAACACCTGAGAACACTGAGTGACAATCACGACTGGCAGAGGTCAATTGCACTTCCCTTTAGTACATCACACACACAGGAAGTTACATAAACTACTCCTGGAATTCAGTAATGGTTCTTACGAAACATTATGCTCTGGAGATGTATGGAAGGCTCCTTTTAAAGATGATAATAAAAGGTTGCCAGTACTCCTACATATGTGAATAATGTAAATCCTGATGCGTATTTCAGCATAACTGTTCAACTGTTTTATAACTGAACTGAGGGTCAAAATAGTGCATTCCGCTTGTTGACATGGTTATGAACTTTCTAGGGTGTAAATTGGATGGAGTGTGCACTTGTAGAGGCTTTAAGTGCAGTTTTATTGCAGGGCAAAACAGACTGGTTGTGTTCATCTATTTGTCTGTGTCCTAGTCCAATTTCTCTATTCCAGTTTCCTATTAACTTGATCTGATGCCGTGTGTTTTACTATAGACTGTAGTGTTTTACTGTAGACTGTAGTGTTTTACTGTAGACTGTAGTGTTTTACTGTAGAGACTGTAGTGTTTTACTGTAGAGACTGTAGTGTTTTACTGTAGAGACTAGTGTTTTACTGTAGAGACTAGTGTTTTACTGTAGAGACTAGTGTTTTACTGTAGAGACTAGTGTTTTACTGTAGAGACTAGTGTTTTACTGTAGAGACTAGTGTTTTACTGTAGAGACTAGTGTTTTACTGTAGAGACTAGTGTTTTACTGTAGAGACTAGTGTTTTACTGTAGAGACTCGTGTTTTACTGTAGAGACTAGTGTTTTACTGTAGAGACTAGTGTTTTACTGTAGAGACTAGTGTTTTACTGTAGAGACTAGTGTTTTACTGTAGAGACTAGTGTTTTACTGTAGAGACTAGTGTTTTACTGTAGAGACTAGTGTTTTACTGTAGAGACTAGTGTTTTACTGTAGAGACTAGTGTTTTACTGTAGAGACTAGTGTTTTACTGTAGAGACTAGTGTTTTACTGTAGAGACTAGTGTTTTACTGTAGAGACTAGTGTTTTACTGTAGAGACTAGTGTTTTACTGTAGAGACTAGTGTTTTACTGTAGAGACTAGTGTTTTACTGTAGAGACTGTAGTGTTTTACTGTAGAGACTGTAGTGTTTTACTGTAGAGACTGTAGTGTTTTACTGTAGAGACTAGTGTTTTAGTGTTTTTTACTGTAGAGACTGTGTTTTAGTGTTTTTTACTGTAGAGACTGTAGTGTTTTACTGTAGAGACTGTAGTGTTTTACTGTAGAGACTAGTGTTTTACTGTAGAGACTAGTGTTTTACTGTAGAGACTGTAGTGTTTTACTGTAGAGACTGTAGTGTTTTACTGTAGAGACTGTAGTGTTTTACTGTAGAGACTGTAGTGTTTTACTGTAGAGACTAGTGTTTTTTACTGTAGAGACTGTAGTGTTTTACTGTAGAGACTGTAGTGTTTTACTGTAGAGACTGTAGTGTTTTACTGTAGAGACTGTAGTGTTTTACTGTAGAGACTGTAGTGTTTTACTGTAGAGACTGTAGTGTTTTACTGTAGAGACTAGTGTTTTACTGTAGAGACTAGTGTTTTACTGTAGAGACTAGTGTTTTACTGTAGAGACTAGTGTTTTACTGTAGAGACTAGTGTTTTACTGTAGAGACTAGTGTTTTACTGTAGAGACTAGTGTTTTACTGTAGAGACTAGTGTTTTACTGTAGAGACTAGTGTTTTACTGTAGAGACTAGTGTTTTACTGTAGAGACTGTAGTGTTTTACTGTAGTGTTTTACTGTAGAGACTAGTGTTTTACTGTAGTGTTTTACTGTAGAAACTGTAGTGTTTTACTGTAGAAACTGTAGTGTTTTACTGTAGAAACTGTAGTGTTTTACTGTAGAAACTGTAGTGTTTTACTGTAGAAACTGTAGTGTTTTACTGTAGAAGCTGTAGTGTTTTACTGTAGAAACTGTAGTGTTTTACTGTAGTGTATTACTGTTTAGAGACTAGTGTATTACTGTTTAGAGACTAGTGTTTTACTGTTTAGAGACTAGTGTTTTACTGTTTAGAGACTAGTGTTTTACGGTTTAGAGACTAGTGTTTTACGGTTTAGAGACTAGTGTTTTACGGTTTAGAGACTAGTGTTTTACGGTTTAGAGACTAGTGTTTTACGGTTTAGAGACTAGTGTTTTACGGTTTAGAGACTAGTGTTTTACGGTTTAGAGACTAGTGTTTTACGGTTTAGAGACTAGTGTTTTACGGTTTAGAGACTAGTGTTTTACGGTTTAGAGACTAGTGTTTTACGGTTTAGAGACTAGTGTTTTACGGTTTAGAGACTAGTGTTTTACGGTTTAGAGACTAGTGTTTTACGGTTTAGAGACTAGTGTTTTACTGTTTAGAGACTAGTGTTTTACGGTTTAGAGACTAGTGTTTTACTGTTTTGAGACTGTAGTGTTTTACTGTAGTGTTTTACTGTAGTGTTTTACTGTAGTGTTTTACTGTAGTGTTTTACTGTAGTGTTTTACGGTTTAGAGACTAGTGTTTTACGGTTTAGAGACTAGTGTTTTACGGTTTAGAGACTAGTGTTTTACGGTTTAGAGACTAGTGTTTTACGGTTTAGAGACTAGTGTTTTACGGTTTAGAGACTAGTGTTTTACGGTTTAGAGACTAGTGTTTTACGGTTTAGAGACTAGTGTTTTACGGTTTAGAGACTAGTGTTTTACGGTTTAGAGACTAGTGTTTTACGGTTTAGAGACTAGTGTTTTACGGTTTAGAGACTAGTGTTTTACGGTTTAGAGACTAGTGTTTTACGGTTTAGAGACTAGTGTTTTACGGTTTAGAGACTAGTGTTTTACGGTTTAGGGACTGTAGTGTTTTACGGTTTAGGGACTGTAGTGTTTTACGGTTTAGGGACTGTAGTGTTTTACGGTTTAGGGACTGTAGTGTTTTACTGTTTAGAGACTGTAGTGTTTTACTGTAGAGACTGTAGTGTTACTGTAGAGACTGTAGTGTTTTACCTTAGGGACTGTAGTGTTTTACCTTAGGGACTGTAGTGTTTTACTGTAGGGACTGTAGTGTTTTACTGTAGAGACTGTAGTGTTTTACTGTAGAGACTGTAGTGTTTTACTGTAGGGACTGTAGTGTTTTACCTTAGGGACTGTAGTGTTTTACTGTAGGGACTGTAGTGTTTTACTGTAGGGACTGTAGTGTTTTACTGTAGAGACTGTAGTGTTTTACTGTGGTGTTTTACTGTAGTGTTTTACTGTAGTGTTTTACTGTAGTGTTTTACGGTTTAGAGACTAGTGTTTTACGGTTTAGAGACTAGTGTTTTACGGTTTAGAGACTAGTGTTTTACGGTTTAGAGACTAGTGTTTTACTGTAGAGACTAGTGTTTTACTGTAGAGACTGTAGTGTTTTACCTTAGGTACTGTAGTGTTTTACCTTAGGGACTGTAGTGTTTTACCTTAGGGACTGTAGTGTTTTACCTTAGGGACTGTAGTGTTTTACCTTAGGGACTGTAGTGTTTTACTGTAGAGACTGTAGTGTTTTACTGTAGAGACTGTAGTGTTTTACTGTAGAGACTAGTGTTTTACTGTAGTGTTTTACTGTAGTGTTTTACTGTAGTGTTTTACTGTAGTGTTTTACTGTAGTGTTTTACTGTAGTGTTTTACTGTAGTGTTTTACTGTAGAGACTGTAGTGTTTTACTGTAGAGTTTTACTGTTTAGAGACTAGTGTTTTACGGTTTAGAGACTAGTGTTTTACGGTTTAGAGACTAGTGTTTTACTGTAGTGTTTTACTGTAGAGACTGTAGTGTTTTACTGTAGAGACTGTAGTGTTTTACTGTAGAGACTGTAGTGTTTTACTGTAGAGATTTACTGTTTAGAGACTAGTGTTTTACGGTTTAGAGACTAGTGTTTTACTGTAGAGACTGTAGTGTTTTACTGTAGAGACTGTAGTGTTTTACCTTAGGGACTGTAGTGTTTTACCTTAGGGACTGTAGTGTTTTACCTTAGGGACTGTAGTGTTTTACCGTAGGGACTGTAGTATTTTACCGTAGAGACTGTAGTGTTTTACCGTAGAGACTGTAGTGTTTTACCGTAGAGACTGTAGTGTTTTACCGTAGAGACTGTAGTGTTTTACCGTAGAGACTGTAGTGTTTTACCGTAGAGACTGTAGTGTTTTACCGTAGAGACTGTAGTGTTTTACCGTAGAGACTGTAGTGTTTTACCGTAGAGACTGTAGTGTTTTACCGTAGAGACTGTAGTGTTTTACCGTAGAGACTAGTGTTTTACCGTAGAGACTAGTGTTTTACCGTAGAGACTAGTGTTTTACCGTAGAGACTGTAGTGTTTTACCGTAGAGACTGTAGTGTTTTACCGTAGAGACTGTAGTGTTTTACCGTAGAGACTGTAGTGTTTTACCGTAGAGACTGTAGTGTTTTACCGTAGAGACTGTAGTGTTTTACCGTAGAGACTGTAGTGTTTTACCGTAGAGACTGTAGTGTTTTACCGTAGAGACTGTAGTGTTTTACCGTAGAGACTGTAGTGTTTTACCGTAGAGACTGTAGTGTTTTACCGTAGAGACTGTAGTGTTTTACCGTAGAGACTGTAGTGTTTTACCGTAGTGTTTTACTGTAGTGTTTTACTGTTTAGAGACTGTAGTGTTTTACTGTTTAGAGACTGTAGTGTTTTACTGTTTAGAGACTAGTGTTTTACTGTTTAGAGACTAGTGTTTTACTGTTTAGAGACTAGTGTTTTACTGTTTAGAGACTGTAGTGTTTTACTGTTTAGAGACTGTAGTGTTTTACTGTTTAGAGACTGTAGTGTTTTACTGTTTAGAGACTGTAGTGTTTTAGGGGTGGACGTGGGGTAATTTAGGGGTGGACGCTGTGTTAGACTTGTGTTTTACTGTCGACTCTAGGGTATTTTATATTGTATTTGGGGGAAAATACATTGAGAAGATTGTGTAGTAGTGGTTATTTTAATGAATGAATTTGCATGGTATTGAAAAATGACACTGCTTTGAATTATTGTTGGTGAAGGATGACCGGCAGGGCTCTAGATGATAAATTCAGAACGACAAATTTTCCATGTAGTGCCATCGACAGCGGGAATATTGAATCTCTGGGATGTTAGGCAAATGATCAACCGTAACCTATTAAGGCTAAATGATCAACCGTAACCTATTGAAGCTAAATTATCAACTGTAACCTATTGAATCTTGGGGATGTTATGTTAAATTATAACCTTGATATGCCACCTGACAGGTTTACTGTTATCAGCACCTCAGTCAATACTGTTTACCATTCTCCACACATTTGTCAATGCACTGAGGCGCCAAGGTGTGAGGGAATTTCATATGAATCTCTACCCCTCGTATTCAGACACCTCTGTCTCGTCAAGTTAGATTTGTTGATGAAGTCAGTTCAACTACTTTGTCATCTTTTGAGCCATCCTGAGTCACTATTCTGTGTCATTTGGGTTTTGTACGCCATGAGGGGTCGTTCGAGTAACTGTTTTATGACACAAAACAAAAAGGTTTGACAAACTTCACACCGGCCTACACAGAAGGTCATGGGTTGCATTCGTATCATTCACTCCCCCCTGTTCCATTTAGCAGCATTGGATTGGTGCTAGAGGTCGACCGATTAATCGGCATGGCGTTTTAAACTTTTCATAACAATCGGTAATCTGCTTTTTTGAACGCCGATTACTTTGCACTCCACGAGGAGATTGCGTGGCATGCTTGACCACCTGTAACGCGTGTTTCAGCAAGGAGCCACGGTAAGTTGCTAGCTAGCATTAAACTTATCTTGTAAAAATCAATCTTAACATAATCACTAGTTTAACTACACATGGTTGATGATATTACTAGTTTATCTAGCTTGCCCTGCGTTGCATATAATCGATGCGGTGCCTGTTAATTTATCATTGAATCATAGCCTACTTTGCCAAACGGGTGATAATTTAAGAAGAGCATTTGCGAAAAAGCACTGTTGTTGCCACAATGTGTACCTGACCATAAACATGAATGCCTTTTCTTAAAATCAATACACAAGTATATATTTTTTAACCCTGCATATTTAGTTAATATTGCCTGCTAACATTAATTTATTTGAACTAGGGAAATTGTCGCTTCCCTTGCGTTCTGTGCAGCAGTTTGGGCCACCTGGCTCATTGCGAACTGTGTGAAGACCATTTCTTCCTAACAAAGACCGTAATTATTTTTGCCAGATTTTTGCATAATTATGACATAACATTGAAGCTTGTGCAATGTAACAGCAACATTTAGACTTATGGATGCCACCCGTTCGATAAATACGGAACGATTCCGTATTTCACTGGATTTTACCATATTATTGACCTAAGGCTCATATTTCTATGTTTATTATAATTAAGTCTATGATTTGATAGAGCAGTCTGACTGAGCAGTGGGTTAGGCAGCAGCAGGCTTGTAAGCATTCATTCAAACAGCACTTTCCTGCGTTTGCCAGCAGCTCTTCACTGTGCTTCAAGCATTGCGCTGTTTATGACTTCAAGCCTATCAACTCCCGAGATTAGGTTGGCAATACTATAGTTTCTATAAGAACATCCAATAGTCAAAGGTATATGAAATACAAATGGTATAAAGATAAATAGTCCTATAATTCCTATAATAACTACAACTTAAAACTTCTTAACTGGGAATATTGAAGACTCATGTTAAAGGAACCACCAGCACAAATACATAAAAAATTGCTTTTTTTTGGTCCTCCAATAATCTCTATCGGCATTTAAAACTCAAATGGTCGACCTCTAATTGGTGCAAGCATGGCTGGACAATGCACTCTTCCGGAGAAGAGTTTAGAGCAGGGGTTGTCAACAGGCAGTGATATATTTTTTTGGCCCCCTAATTTAGATTTTTTGTTTGTCGTTTTGGACAAAAGAAAATGTCATTTAGGAAATCTACAGTGCCTTGCGAAAGTATTCGGCCCCCTTGAACTTTGCGACCTTTTGACACATTTCAGGCTTCAAACATAAAGATATAAAAGTGTAATTTTTTTGTGAAGAATCAACAAAAAGTGGGACGACATTTATTGGATATTTCAAACTTTTTTAACAAATCAAAAACTGAAAAATTGGGCGTGCAAAATTATTCAGCCCCCTTAAGTTAATACTTTGTAGCGCCACCTTTTGCTGCGATTACAGCTGTAAGTCGCTTGGGGTCTTTATCAGGTTTACACATCGAGAGACTAACAGCTCGAGCTCAGTGAGGTTGGATGGAATGCATTTGTGAACAGCAGTTTTCAGTTCTTTCCACAGATTCTCGGTTGGATTCAGGTCTGGACTTTGACTTGGCCATTCTAACACCTGGATATGTTTATTTTTGAACCATTCCATTGTAGATTTTGCTTTATGTTTTGGATCATTGTCTTGTTGGAAGACAAATCTCCGTCCCAGTCTCAGGTCTTTTGCAGACTCCATCAGGTTTTCTTCCAGAATGGTCCTGTATTTGGCTCCATCCATCTTCCCATCAATTTTAACCATCTTCCCTGTCCCTGCTGAAGAAAAGCAGGCCCAAACCAGGATGCTGCCACCACCATGTTTGACAGTGGGGATGGTGTGTTCAGGGTGATGAGCTGTGTTGCTTTAACTCCAAACATAACGTTTTGCATTGTTGCCAAAAAGTTAAATTTTGGTTTCATCTGACCAGAGCACCTTCTTCCACATGTTTGGTGTGTCTCCCAGGTGGCTTGTGGCAAACTTTGAACGACACTTTTTATGGATATCTTTAAGAAATGGCTTTCTTCTTGCCACTCTTCCATAAAGGCCAGATTTGTGCAATATACGACTGATTGTTGTCCTATGGACAGTGTCTCCGACCTCAGCTGTAGATCTCTGCAGTTCATCCAGAGTGATCATGGGCCTCTTGGCTGCATCTCTGATCAGTCTTCTCCTTGTATGAGCTGAAAGTTTAGAGAGACGCCAGGTCTTGGTAGATTTGCAGTGGTCTGATACTCCTTCCATTTCAATATTATCGCTTGCACAGTGCTCCTTGGGATGTTTAAAGCTTGGGAAATCTTTTTGTATCCAAATCCGGCTTTAAACTTCTTCACAGCAGTATCTCGGACCTGCCTGGTGTGTTCCTTGTTCTTCATGATGCTCTCTGCGCTTTTAACGGACCTCTGAGACTATCACAGTGCAGGTGCATTTATACGGAGACTTGATTACACACAGGTGGATTGTATTTATCATCATTAGTCATTTAGGTCAACATTGGATCATTCAGAGATCCTCACTGAACTTCTGGAGAGAGTTTGCTGCACTGAAAGTAAAGGGGCTGAAAAATTTTGCACGCCCAATTTTTCAGTTTTTGATTTGTTAAAAAAGTTTGAAATATCCAATAAATGTCGTTCCACTTCATGATTGTGTCCCACTTGTTGTTGATTCTTCACAAAAAAATACAGTTTTATATCTTTATGTTTGAAGCCTGAAATGTGGAAAAAGGTCGCAAAGTTCAAGGGGGCCGAACACTTTCGCAAGACACTGTATATCCAAGTATTCCCACAGAAAAAGATGTGATCGTGTCTCATTGTTATTATTTTGAAATACATTCTATTTGGGGGCTTAGTTGTGGTCAATTCGCAGTGTAAAAATGATTTTCTGGCCCCCAGAACCATCTCAGATGTAGAGCCAGCCATGGTATCATATACCCAGTGAGAACAATGGAACCCTTGAGACATGACGTTACTTTATGGTTGTGAACTATTTTTCTGCTTGAGAAAATATCATATGATTACATCCAACTGGTTTCTTATGCAGTGTAGGGGTGTGTGACCCAATGCCTGATTTCTGTTGTTGTCTCCTACCCTCCCACAGGACGAGTACAAGGCTGAGAAGGCCCTCTCAGAGGAGGACCTAAAGAATGCCATCAGCATCCACCACGCCTTGTCCATCAAAGCCGTGGACTACGAGAAGAAGCCCAACGTTCTCAAGCTCAAGACAGCCGACTGGAGGGTTTTCCTCTTCCAGGCCCAGTAAGTTGGCTCTGGAGTGAAGTTTGCCCTAGGGTGATCTAGGATCAGCTTTCCCTGCAATTCTAACCCGAACCATTAGTGGCAGAAATGCAAAACTGACCCCAGGATCAGCGTCTAGGGACAACTTCATCCTTAAATTGCACCACCAGCGACCGTTGCCTATGCAATCGGGTGGCACAATTTACTGCCGCAGAACAACCCAACGTTGGTTCCAGTAGAGCTAGAGAGACGAGGGAGAGAAAAGGACCATTTCTGGAAGCAAAATGTCATTTCACGCTTGGCTTCAAGCGCAGTGAAAATCCATTTGTCTCGGCCATTACTCTGTCCAAAGTCTATTGTTCTTGGTTTCCTCTGTTCCCTCATCATGGAATATTCCAGGTGCCTAATAGAGGTGCTTATCATTGAAGAAGATAGGACCTCCTCCTGGGATGTGCTTCCATGATGCATAAATGAACAGTGGCCCAGTTGGGTTGTATTTCTAAGTAGTTCACCGTACTCTATCAACTTTGAACGATTATTTTCCCCATCACAACCGAACACATTGCTATTCCAGGGGAAATTGTTTGAGGCTTTAGCCTTGATTTGGTTGAATACCAAAGCTGTATTTTATTCAAAATGTTCCCATATAAAGTCTCAAAGCAAATGGCTGCTTTTGTAAGTTGTTTATTTGTCTCTGTTTCCCAACAGGAGCCCAGAGGAAATGGACTCTTGGATCAGAGTAGTCAACTCTGTGGCAGCCATGTTCTCTGCCCCCTCGTTCCCCGCCGCCATTGGCTCTCAGAAGAAATTCAGCCGTCCACTGCTACCGGCCACCACCACGAGGATGTCACAGGTACGGTAGAGCCTCCAGAAACACCACCTCTGGAATATCACCGTTACCTACAATACCAGTCCAATGTTTGGACACACCTACTCATTCAATGGTTTTCTTTATTTGTACTATTTTCTACATTGTAGAATAATAGGGAAGACATCAAAACGATGAAATAACACGTATGGAATCATGTAGTAACCAAAACAGTTTTAAACAACTTCTTCAAAGGAGCCCTTTGCCTTGATAACATCTTTGCACAATCTTGGCATTTTCTCAACCAGCTTCACCTGTAATGGTTTTCCAACCGTCTTGAAGGAGTGACCACATATGCTGAGCACTTGTTGGCTGCTTTTCCTTCACTCTGCGGTCCAACTCATCCCAAACTATCTCAATTGGGCTGCGGTCGGGTGATTGTGGAGGCCAGGTCATCTGTCGCAGCACGTGATCTTCTCTCCTAGCCACAGTGGGAACCACACAAGCGGAGGTCATCCGTTCACCAACTGCGTCTTAAAGACACAGCGATTGGAACCAAAAATCTCAAACTTGGACTCATCAGACCAAAGGACAGATTTCCACTGGTCTAATGTCCATTGCTTGTTGTTCTTGGCCCAAGCAGGTCTGTTCTTCTTATTGGTATCGTTTAGTAGTGGTTTCTTTGCAGCAATTTGATCATGAAGGCCTGATTGGGGCGGCAGGTAGCCTAGTGGTTAGAGTGTTGGACTAGTAACCGAAAGGTTGCAAGATGATACATATCTGTCGTTCTACCCCTGAACAAGGCAGTTAACCCACTGTTCCTAGGCCGTCATTGAAAATAAGAATTTGTTCAAGATCAAGTTCTTATTTACAATGACGGCAAAACCCGGACAACACTGCCCTACAGAACTCTCAATCACTGCCGGATGTGATAGATAGAGCCTGGAATCGAAACAGGTACTTTAGTGACGCCTCTTGCACGGAGATGCAGTGCCTTAGACCACTGCGCCACTCGGGAGCCCATATTGAGATGTGTCTGTTTTGAACTCTGTAGCATTTATTTGGGCTGCAATTTCTGAGGCTGGTAACTCTAATGAACTTATACTCTGCAACAGAGGTAACTCTGGCTCTTACATTCCTGTGGCGGTCCTCATGAGAGCCAGTTTCATCATAGCGCTTGATCATTTTTGCTACTGCACTTGAAAACTTTTGATGTTCTTGAAATTTCCCGGATTGACTGACCTTAGTGTCTTAAAGTGGTCCTTCTGTAGCTCAGTTGGTAGAGCATGGTGCTTGTACTGATCCTTAGAATGTCACACATGACTAAATAAAAGTAAAATGGCATATATTATTATAAAGTAATGATGGATTGTTTCTCTTTGCTTATTTGAACTGCTCTTGCCATAATGTGGACTTGGCCCTATTTGGTAAAAGACCATCTTCTCTATACCACCCCTACCTTGTCACAACACAACTGATTGGCTCAAATGCATTAAGAACGAAAGAAATTCCACAAAATAACTTTTATCAAGGCACAAGTGTAAATTAAAATGCATTCCAGGTGTCTACCTTATGAAGCTGGCTGAGGGAATGCCGAGGCATAGGGTGGCTACTTTGAAGAATCTCAATTTTGATTTAACAATTTTTTTTGGTTACTACATGATTCCATATCCCAAACTATTTCATAGTTTTGATGTCTTCACTATTATTCTACAATGTAGAAAATAAATAAAAAACATTTAATGAGTAGGTGTGTCAAAACTTCCGAATGGTACTGTAGGTAAACATTAGGGTTCCCTCACGGAGAGCCCAAACTTTCACTTTAGTCAAACGTTCACTTCTGCCATTGATATAAATGCCTGACTAGTGCAAATGTCCTTCTAGACCAGGGGTGAGCAACTCCAGTCCTCCAGGGCCTGATTGGTGTCCTATTTTTTGTCTCTCCATCCCTAGCAAACACAGCTGATTTAATCAAATGTCATTCTAAACTGAAGATCATGATTATGTGATTACTGGAGTCAGGTGTGTTAGCTGGGGCAAAACTGTGACACCAATCAGGCCCTCGAGACTGGAATTGCCCACCCCTGTTCTAGACCGTGGTCACCATCCAGTCAATCTCCAAGGCATTCCTAGTCGATCACCAAACATTTCTGTAAAAAAAAAAAACGATAAAGCCCTGCGTTCATTTAAAAAAAAAAATGTATTGAGCTGTTGGCGGTAGGTGCACTTGATTCAGCAGCCCTAGCCCCGGGAAGGGAAAGTGTTCCCATTTTGAACCATTTAATGTGTCTGAAGGTAGAGCTCTGCCTACCCGGCAGGCCCAGAGAGAAAATCAAGTGCACCTGCTGGCAAATCAGCTGGCAAATCAGATAGCCTGGAATGCACAGCAAAGTTGATACTGTGACATTTTAAAAACGTTTAAAACGTAACTATAGACTCGATGAATACAGCTGAGCTGCTGATTTTGTGTAAGTTCATGTTTAAGTTTTTCAGCTGTCAACCCTTTTTATTGCTTATGAAAAGGGGTTGAACATTCTCCCTATTGCCGCTCATGCTACAACTAGCAGTGCAGCTGCAATTAATTGGTATAGAAAAGTGTTCCGATAAGCTAAGGGACGGTGAGTTGGGTGACAGGCAGCCTCACCGCTTCTCCCTCCCTCCCCTCAGACTGGCCATCAGATGCAGGCCATCAGTCCAATATGCAGTGATGTTGTATTGGGCCTATAACTTACTGCACAAATCTCTTTACTACAAAACTGTTTTTAATTGGTTCATGTTGCATTGGCTTACTTTATTTTGTTATTCTTAATCTGAGCAGTAGATCGCTGCTTGCATTTTGACTTAGAAAGTGATATTGACGCAGGAATGGTTGGTGACCACTGTTCTAGACCAGCCTACCATTTAAATACATTGTTGGCCCAGAATAATTTTTTGAGATGACTGTCTTAAGAACCTGGTATTACATCTATAAAGTGCTATCTACAGGAGGAACAGCTGAAGTCTCACGAGGCGAAGCTGAAGCACGTCTCCACAGAGCTGGCAGAGCACAGATCCTACCCTCCTGACAAGAAGGTTAAAGCCAAGGAGATCGACGAGTACCGACTCAAAGAGCACTACCTGGAGTTTGAGGTAAGACATCACCATTCACCACAGATGTGCACTGGCAGAGGGTTGGTTGGGCGAGGCCAGGCCAGGCAGCAGGTTGCTGCCAGTCATCGTCCAAATTCTCTGGTTCGTATGGTCTTTTCTTTTATGCCGCTTCACTCTTGTTTCTTTCTGCATCTAGCCCTTCGGAACACTGATCCGTGCGGAAACAGACAGTTTCTGACATGCCTCCAGGCAGACCGCTGGGGAAGTCTCTGACAACCTTAATGGAGCTTTGCTTTTCTTATCTGCCAGGCTCAGGAGTGCATCTCTCTCAGCCCTGCTCTCTATTCTGAACACGGGCGTGTCCTTAGGTCAAGATTCCAAGGATATCACCAAAGATGGATAGAAACATTTGAGAAGTCATTGCATTTATTTTTATTTTTAAACACACAAGGTCACAAACTGCCAAGTAGCTGCTTGAAAGGTCATTATTGGCGTTTGTTTCCCGGATTTAAAGTAGAGTGTGTATGGTCGACGTACAGTATGCATCTATCACAGTTTAGGGGGTGGCTGTACTGGCAAGCTTAACGAGAGCATATGTAAAAGGAACTCTCTGACCTCTATTGTCATGGCGTTACAATATAGAGCTCAGACAAACGTCCATTAAAATGTCATTTCAATTTCATCCCTTGAGCTCATTTATGCTGGTGAACACAAATCTATTTATTTACATGAGTCTTAAACCTTGATTATGGATAAAGAATATATATATATATATATTTTCTGAGAAAGCATTAGTTGATATGCTTCTCGTCAGTGTCAGCAATTATTCCATCACAGCTTTCCTCTGGCCTTCCTCAATTTCCATGTCATAGGTTTCTAATGAACCCCACGAAAGCCCTGTATTAGTTGAGCTGTGACTATAGCACTGTTTTCCAATCAAATTTCTGGAGGAGAAGACACGACCTCATCAATAACCTTCTTCATTGAGTAAATTTTTTATTTTTTTTTAATCAAAAAAACAACGCTTTCTTGAAGTACCAGATAATCAATTAAATTGTGTGCTCCCTTTGTGCAAAACATCATAGGAATAATGATATCCTCCTGGCTTTACCACTCTGCTTGCGGAGCTTTACCACTCTCCTACTCTACACCCCCGCCTGTCGCGCCAAATGGCATCCTCTATATAGTGCACTACCCTTTGGGCCCTGGTCAAAAGCAGTGCACTATAAAGGGAATAGGGTGTCATTTAGGACGCAGACCCTGTTTACACAGGGATCAATGTGGTCAGATCTCTGAGTAAGGTTCAGACATACAGGTCAAACCCCTCAGATCCTTAACCCTCAGCTCCCTAACCCTCAGAACTTTTTCTTACATCTGTTAATGGTTGATTGCAGTCTTTTTACTGTGTCCAGCCCACAATCGGCAAAACAAAAGCTAGAGAGAGAGGGCATGGACAGTCACAGGCATACCTCTGTGAATGACATTCATCAAGCACAGCACTTACACAAATCATTCACTAAACCCTAACCCTCAGCTAAATCTTGTAATGAATCATGTGGAAATTTAGCAAGTTTAGGAGATATGTTAATAACATATTGATTAACAGTAGCTAGGCTGGGGAGAAGTCTGTTCATAATAACAGCACCATCAACAAGGCAGGTCCTAGTTTTGTTGCACCTGTTTTACTGTTCAGCCATGTGGTCAGGTGCCACAAAGAGGGACTTTGCATTTGGCACAGGACAGCACGGCTGGCCCTTGCATTTACACAGGCAGCTGATATTAATAGTATGCATGTCAATCTCTCCTGGCTCAAAGTGAGGGAGGGATTGACTTCATCACTACTTGTGTTTGTGAGAGGTGTTGCCATGTTTAATTCACCGAGCTTGTCTGTCTGAACTACTGGCACACGCAGCTCAGACCCTCATTCATACCCCAGACATGCCACCAGAGGTCTCTTCACAGTCCCCAATTTGACTATGGGAGCCGAACAGAGCCATGACTGTATGAAGATGGCGTCGGAGGGGGATGGCTGCAGTCTCATTGGCTCTTACCAACTGTACTGTTTTTGTTTTTTGCATTATTCGGAACTAGTTTTGTACATAATGTTGCTGCTACTGTCTCTTATGACCGAAAAGAGCTTCTGGACATCAGAACTGCAATTACTCACCTCATATTAGACCGTTTTTCTTCAAGGAGTCTGACAGGAGGGTGATACTAGACACCCAACCAGGCCCTCATCCCCGTCATTCGCTGAAGAAGGAAATATATATTTTGCGGAAAAAGATTAGGGTGGCTTACGAGGATCAGGCGACGAGTGGCTAATCTGCCTTTGCATTTACATTACATTTACATTTAAGTCATTTAGCAGACGCTCTTATCCAGAGCGACTTACAAATTGGTGCATTCACCTTATGACATCCAGTGGAACAGTCACTTTACGATAGTGCATCTATATCTTAAAGGGGGGGAATACTTATCCTATCCTAGGTATTCCTTAAAGAGGTGGGGTTTCAGGTGTCTCCGGAAGGTGGTGATTGACTCCGCTGTCCTGGCGTCGTGAGGGAGTTTGTTCCACCATTGGGGGGCCAGAGCAGCGAACAGTTTTGACTGGGCTGAGCGGGAGCTGTACTTCCTCAGTGGTAGGGAGGCGAGCAGGCCAGAGGTGGATGAACGCAGTGCCCTTGTTTGGGTGTAGGGCCTGATCAGAGCCTGGAGGTACTGAGGTGCCGTTCCCCTCACAGCTCCGTAGGCAAGCACCATGGTCTTGTAGCGGATGCGAGCTTCAACTGGAAGCCAGTGGAGAGAACGGAGGAGCGGGGTGACGTGAGAGAACTTGGGAAGGTTGAACACCAGACGGGCTGCGGCGTTCTGGATGAGTTGAAGGGGTTTAATGGCACAGGCAGGGAGCCCAGCCAACAGCGAGTTGCAGTAATCCAGACGGGAGATGACAAGTGCCTGGATTAGGAACCTGCGCCGCTTCCTGTGTGAGGCAGGGTCGTACTCTGCGGATGTTGTAGAGCATGAACCTACAGGAACGGGCCACCGCCTTGATGTTGGTTGAGAACGACAGGGTGTTGTCCAGGATCACGCCAAGGTTCTTAGCGCTCTGGGAGGAGGACACAATGGAGTTGTCAACCGTGATGGCGAGATCATGGAACGGGCAGTCCTTCCCCGGGAGGAAGAGCAGCTCCGTCTTGCCGAGGTTCAGCTTGAGGTGGTGATCCGTCATCCACACTGATATGTCTGCCAGACATGCAGAGATGCGATTCGCCACCTGGTCATCAGAAGGGGGAAAGGAGAAGATTAGTTGTGTGTCGTCTGCATAGCAATGATAGGAGAGACCATGTGAGGTTATGACAGAGCCAAGTGACTTGGTGTATAGCGAGAATAGGAGAGGGCCTAGAACAGAGCCCTGGGGGACACCAGTGGTGAGAGCGCGTGGTGAGGAGACAGATTCTCGCCACGCCACCTGGTAGGAGCGACCTGTCAGGTAGGACGCAATCCAAGCGTGGGCCGCGCCGGAGATGCCCAACTCGGAGAGGGTGGAGAGGAGGATCTGATGGTTCACAGTATCGAAGGCAGCCGATAGATCTAGAAGGATGAGAGCAGAGGAGAGAGAGTTAGCTTTAGCAGTGCGGAGCGCCTCCGTGATACAGAGGAGAGCAGTCTCAGTTGAATGACTAGTCTTGAAACCTGACTGATTTGGATCAAGAAGGTCATTCAGAGAGAGATGGCGGGAGAGCTGGCCAAGGACGGCACGTTCAAGAGTTTTGGAGAGAAAAGAAAGAAGGGATACTGGTCTGTAATTGTTGACATCGGAGGGATCGAGTGTAGGTTTTTTCAGAAGGGGTGCAACTCTCGCTCTCTTGAAGACGGAAGGGACGTAGCCAGCGTCAGTGATGAGTTGATGAGCGAGGTGAGGTAAGGGAGAAGGTCTCCGGAAATGGTCTGGAGAAGAGGGGAGGGGATAGGGTCAAGCGGGCAGGTTGTTGGGCGGCCGGCCGTCACAAGACGCGAGATTTCATCTGGAGAGAGAGGGGAGAAAGAGGTCAGAGCACAGGGTAGGGCAGTGTGAGCAGAACCAGCGGTGTCGTTTGACTTAGCAAACGAGGATCGGATGTCGTCGACCTTCTTTTCAAAATGGTTGACGAAGTCGTCTGCAGAGAGGGAGGAGGGGGGGAGGGGGAGGAGGATTCAGGAGGGAGGAGAAGGTGGCAAAGAGCTTCCTAGGGTTAGAGGCAGATGCTTGGAATTTAGCGTGGTAGAAAGTGGCTTTAGCAGCAGAGACAGAGGAGGAAAATGTAGAGAGGGAGTGAAAGGATGCCAGGTCCGCAGGGAGGCGAGTTTTCCTCCATTTCCGCTCGGCTGTCCGGAGCCCTGTTCTGTGAGCTCGCAATGAGTCATCGAGCCACGGAGCGGGAGGGGAGGACCGAGCAGGCCTGGAGGATAGGGGACATAGAGAGTCGAAGGATGCAGAGAGGGAGGAGAGGAGGGTTGAGGAGGCAGAATCAGGAGATAGGTTGGAGAAGGATTGAGCGGAGGGAAGAGATGATAGGATGGAAGAGGAGAGAGTAGCGGGGGAGAGAGAGCGAAGGTTGGGACGGCGCAATACCATCCGAGTAGGGGCAGTGTGGGAGGTGTTGGATGAGAGCGAGAGGGAAAAGGATACAAGGTAGTGGTCGGAGACTTTGAGGGGAGTTGCAGTGAGGTTAGTGGAAGAACAGCATCTAGTAAAGATGAGGTCGAGCGTATTGCCTGCCTTGTGAGTAGGGGGGGAAGGTGAGAGGGTGAGGTCAAAAGAGGAGAGGAGTGGAAAGGAGGCAGAGAGGAATGAGTCAAAGGTAGACGTGGGGAGGTTAAAGTCGCCCAGAACTGTGAGAGGTGAGCCGTCCTCAGGAAAGGAGCTTATCAAGGCATCAAGCTCATTGATGAACTCTCCGAGGGAACCTGGAGGGCGATAAATGATAAGGATGTTAAGCTTGAAAGGGCTGGTAACTGTGACAGCATGGAATTCAAAGGAGGCGATAGACAGATGGGTAAGGGGAGAAAGAGAGAATGACCACTTGGCAGAGATGAGGATCCCGGTGCTACCACCCCGCTGACCAGAAGCTCTCGGGGTGTGCGATAACACGTGGGCGGACGAAGAGAGAGCAGTAGGAGTAGCAGTGTTGTCTGTGGTGATCCATGTTTCCGTTAGTGCCAAGAAGTCGAGGGACTGGAGGGAGGCATAGGCTGAGATGAACTCTGCCTTGTTGACCGCAGATCGGCAATTCCAGAGGCTACCGGAGACCTGGAACTCCACGTGGGTCGTGCGCGCTGAGACCACCAGATTAGGGTGGCCGCGGCCACGCGGTGTGGAGCGTTTGTATGGTCTGTGCAGAGAGGAGAGAACAGGGATAAACAGACACATAGTTAACAGGCTACAGAAGAGGCTACGCTAATGCAAAGGAGATTGGAATGACAAGTGGACTACACGTCTCGAATGTTCAGAAAGTTAAGCTACGTAGCAAGAATCTTATTGACTAAAATGATTAAAATGATACAGTACTGCTGAAGTAGGCTAGCTGGCAGTGGGTACGTTGTTGACACTACCCTAATCAAGTCGTTCCGTTGAGTGTAATAGTTTCTACAGTGCTGCTATTCGGGGGCTAGCTGGCTAGCTAGTAGTGTTGTTTACTTTACGTTGCGTTAAAAGAACGACAATAGCTGGCTAGCTAACCTAGAAAATCGCTCTAGACTACACAATTATCTTTGATACAAAGACGGCTATGTAGCTAGCTATGTAGCTAGCTACGATCAAACAAATCAAACCGTTGTACTGTAATGAAATGAAATGAAAATGTGATACTACCTGTGAATGCGACCGGGTTGTTGAGTTCTATTCAGAAGACGTTGGCTAGCGTTGGCTAGCTAGCAGAGTCTCCTACGTTAAGGACGACAAATAGCTGGCTAGCTTACCTCGGTAAATTAAGATAATCACTCTAAGACTACACACTCTAAACCTAAACAACACAATTATCTTGGAACGAAGATACGAAGACAGCAAAGACAGCTATGTAGCTAGCTAACACTACACTGATCAAGTCGTTCAGTTGAGTGTAATAGTTTTCCCAGTGCAGCTAATCAGTGGACGTTAGCTAGCTGGCTAGTGAAGACTACGTTAGGACGGCGAAATACGATAATTACGCAATTATCTTTGATACAAAGACGGCTATGTAGCTAGCTGAGAAGAAATTGCTAAGATTAGACAAATCAAACCGTTGTGCAATGAAATGTAAAAAGTTATACTACCTGCGGGAGCGAAGCGCCGATGCGACCACTCGCTCCAAACCGGAACCGGAACCTTTGCTAGCTAACATTCTATCGCTGGAAAATTAATGGGACGAACTGAAAGCACGTATATCCTACCAACAGAACATTAACTGTAATATCTTATTTTTGGCTGAATGACGACATTAAGAAAATGGTGTATAACCCACCAGCTCTATCGGCAGGATAGAACAGAAACCCACACTGGGCGGGGGCCTATGCATTTATGTAAAGAGCTGGTGCATGATATCTAAGGCAAGTCTCGAGGTTTTGCTCACCTGAGGTATATCTCAAGCTGTAGACCACATCTGCCTAGAGAGTTCATCTGTATTTTTCGTAGCTGTCTACATAATACCACAGTCCGAAGCTGGCACTAAAACTGCACTCAATGAACTGTATACCGCCATACGCAAACAGGAAAAAACTCATCGAGACGGCGCCCCTAGTGGCCGAGGGACTTTAATGCAGGGAAACTTAAATCAGTTTAATCTAATTTTTATCAGCATGTTAAATGTGCAGCCAGAGGGAAAACAGTTCTAGACCACGTTTACTCCACACACAGAGATGCGTACAAAGCTCTCCCTCGCTCTCCATTTTACAAATCTGACCATAACTCTATGCTCCTGATTCCTGCTTAAGAGCAAAAATGAAAGCAGGAAGCCCCAATAACACCAGCGACAAAAAAATAATATATTTTTTTAAAGTAGTCAGATGAAGCAGATACTAAACTACGTGACTGTTTTGCTAGTACGGAGTGGAATATGTTCTGGGATTCTTCCAATGGCATTAAGGAGTACACGTCAGTCACTGGCTTTATCAATAAGTGCATCGAGAACGCATACCCCAACCAGAAGCCACAGATTGCAGGCAACATTCGCACTAAGCTAAGGGTAGAGCTGTCGCTTTCAAGGAGCGGTACTCTAACCCGGAAGCTTATAAAAAAATCCTGCTATGTCCTCTGATGAACCATCACAGGCAAAACCTCAATACAGGACTAAGATCGAAACGTACTACACAGGCTCCGACGCTCGTCGGATGTGGCAGGGCTTGCTCTATTATACTATAAAGGGAAGTACAGCCGAGAGCTGCACAGTGACATGAGCCTACCAGGCGAGCTAAATAACTTCTATGCTCGCTTCGAGGCAAGTAACACTGAAACATGCATGAGAACATCTATCAGCTGTTCCGGATGACTCTGCTATCACGCTCTCCGCAGCCGATGTGAGAAAAACCTTTAAACAGGTCAACATTCACAAGGCCGCTGGGCCAGACGGATTACCAGGACGTTTTCAATCTCTGCCTGTCTGAGTCTGTAATAGCGACATGTTTCAAGCAGACCAATATAGTCCCTGTGCCCAAGAACACTAAGGTAACCTGCCTAAATGACTGCCGACCTGTGCACTCACGTCTGTAGCTATGAAATGCTTTGAAAAGCTGGTTATGGCTCACATCAAAACCATTATTCCAGAAACCCTAGACCCGCTCCAATTTGCGTACCAAATCCACAGATGACGCAATCTCTACTGCACTCCACACTGCCCATTCACCCCTGGACATAAGGAACACCTATGTGAAAATTCTATTCATTGACTACAGCTCAGCGTTCAATACCGTGCTCCCCTCAAAGCTCGTCACTAAGCTAAGGACCCTGGGACTAAACACCTCCCTCTGCAACTGGATCCTGGACTTCCTGACGGGCCGCCCCCAGGTGGAAAGGGTAGGTAACATCACATCCGCCACACTGATCCTCAACACGGGGGGCCCCTCAGGGCTGTGTGCTCAGTCCCCTCCTGTACTCCCTGTTCACTCATGACTGCACGGCTAGGCACGACTCAAACATCATGAAGTTTGCTGATGACACAACAGTGGTAGGCCTGATTGCCGACAACAATGACAGCCTTTAGGGAGGTGGTCAGAGGCCTGACCGTGTGGAAAGACAACATCCTCTCCCTCAACATGATCAAGACAAAGGAGATGATTGTGTACTGCAGGAGGAGGACGACTGAGCACGCCCACATTCATTAATGGGGTCGTAGTGGAGCAGGTTGAGAGTTTCAAGTCCCTTGACTTCCACATCACCAACAAACTAACATGGTCCTAGCACACCAAGACAGTCGTGAATAGGGCACAACACAAACCTATTCCCCCTCAGGAGACTGAAAATATTTGGCATGCGTCCTCAGATCCTCAAAAGGTTTTACAGCTGCACCATCGAGCATCCTGACGGGTTGCTTCACTGCCTGGTATGCCAACTGCTCAGCCTCCAACCGCAAGGCATTGCAGAGGGTAGTGCGTACGGCCCAGTACATCACCAGGGCCAAGCTTCCTGCCATCCAGGACCTCTATACCAGGCGGTGTCAGAGGAAGGCCCTAAAAATTGTCAGACTACAGCCACCCTAGTCATAGATTGTTCTCTCTGCTACCGCACGCCAAGTGGTACCGGAGCGCCAAGTCTAGGTCCAAGATGCTTCTCAACAGCTTCTACCCCCAAGCCGGAAGACTCCTGAACAGCTAATCAAATGGCTACCCAGACTCTTTGCATTGCCCCCCCCACCCTCTTTTACTCTGTTGGTATCTATGCATAGTCACTTTAACTCTACCTACATGTACATATTGCCTTGACACCGGTGCCCCCGCACATTGATTCTGTACCGGTAACCGTGAAGCAACACAAACATAGGCACATGCATACAAACACACAATAACATACTCACTATACACACATACACATGGATTTTGTGTTGTAGATATGAAGGTACTAGAGTAGGGGCCTGAGGGGGCACACTTAAATGTTGGGAAATCTGTTGTGAATGTTTTGATGTTTCTTTTTTAATGTATTACTGCCTTAGTTTTGCTGGACCCCAGGAAGACTAGCTGCCTCCATAATAAATACAAAAATCAAACACTGCCTTTTAAGCTAGCTCTACCTCTGTGAAACACTACCGTAATCAATGAGCTAGCTCTACCTCTGTGAAACACTACCGTAATCAATGAGCTAGCTCTACCTCTGTGAAACACTACCGTAATCAATGAGCTGCTCTACCTCTGTGAAACACTACCGTAATCAATGAGCTAGCTCGTTCATCCACCTCTGGCCTGCTCGCCTCCCTACCACTGAGGAAGTACAGTTCCCGCTCAGCCCAGTCTAAACTGTTCGCTGCTCTGGCCCCCCAATGGTGGAACAAACTCCCTCACGACGCCAGGACAGCGGAGTCAATCACCACCTTCCGGAGACACCTGAAACCCCACCTCTTTAAGGAATACCTAGGATAGGATAAGTAATCCCTCTCACCCCCCCCCCCCCTTTAAGATTTAGATGCACTATTGTAAAGTGACTGTTCCACTGGATGTCATAAGGTGAATGCACCAATTTGTAAGTCGCTCTGGATAAGAGCGTCTGCTAAATGACTTAAATGTAAATGTAATGTAAATGTAGCTCTACCTCTGTGGAACACTACCGTAATCAATGAGCTAGCTCTACCTCTGTGGAACACTACCGTAATCAATGAGCTAGCTCTACCTCTGTGGAACACTACCGTAATCAATGAGCTAGCTCTACCTCTGTGGAACACTACCGTAATCAATGAGCTAGCTCTACCTCTGTGCCGAAGGAAAAGTATTTTTTTCACCTACAGTATCCAAAAAGTCTGCATGAGATGGCATTACTCACACTTTCTATTTTATGTCCTGTTGTAGTATGAAGGTATAAACAGATCATTTTTAACCTATGGGCCCTGGGCGATAAGATCAAAGGCCCCTTCACCTTGTTCTCAGGTTGAAGCATTGAAGACTGTTGTGGCAGGAGAGTCCTGGTCGACACACCGGCTACATTAACCTCCCAACTGCTCCTTCACTCCCAATCCGCACCATGTCAGAGCAGACAGGGAAATTAATGCGCTAATTGGTCAAGGAATGATCTGAATGCAAAGCCAAGGAGATCTCTTTTTAGATCTACGGTAGATCTAGTTATATGTACTTTAGTTTTCTAATGTATTTCTTTTATATATTGGTATTCCATAAGTACAAGCTTGGCATGCAGGTGGGGGTGACGGTCAGCGACGGTATTGAATTAGTAATCAGCAGGGTTAAGAGGATTTAGTGGTGGGCCAGGACGATCTGAGAACCAAGTCTCCACCTCTCTGCCACACGTCTTATCAATGCTTCTGCTATTCCAGTTTAGTTCATTATTACTCCATTTTAGCAGAGTTCTTCTACCACAGGGAGATATGATAAAGAACAATTAAACATTCATGACCAATCCATTAATTCTGTTGTCGATCTCCAATGAATCTTTCCCTGAATTAATAGAATTATCTTTAATCAGAGAGAGAGAACAGAAACGTTCTCCCCTGGCCCCTCTCCACTGTAAGGCTCTTAACATCTCAGAAATACTTTGAACTGTTTCATACTACAGAAGAACATGTCTCTGGGGTTGTTGCTATCTGTGTGTTAGTCTGTCTCCCTGGAATTGTTGTGTCACATAGAACCTTAAAGAAATGATGAGAGAATGCTGCAGTCACTCGAATTGCAGATATATCTGTTTCTCTGGTTAAACAAGGAACACATCCTGGAATGTGGAGACTTACAGCACTGGGACACAACCTTGACTGGATGCCCTTTCTTGTTGTTTACAGTGCACACCATTTGTTGTAATGAATTGCCTTATCGACCTGTGATTTCACCTCTTAATCCTGTGGTAAGTAGGGGTCCAAGCACTGCAAAAGGGTTGCCGTGAAACAATGAACTTGAATAAGGTTGTTACCTTAACATAGATGCTGACATTTAACACCATAGTACCCTCCAAACTTGTCATTAACTCTTGAGTCTCAATCCCGCCCTGTGCAACTGGGTCCTGGACTTCCTAACGGGCCACCACCAGGTGGTGAGGGTAGGAAACATCTCCACCCCGCTGATCCTCAACACTGGGACCCCACAAGGGTGCGTTCTCAGCCCTCTCCTGTACTCCCTGTTCACACATGACTGTGTGACCATGCACACCTCCAACTCAATCAAGTTTGCAGGCGACACTACAGTGGTAGGCTTGATTACCAACAACGACGAGATGGCCTACAGGGAAGAAGTGAGGGCCCTCGGAGTGTGTTGTCAGGAAAATAACCTCGCACTCAACGTCAACAAAACAAAGGAGATGATCGTCGACTTCAGGAAACAGCAGAGGGAGCACTCCCCTATCCACGGAACAGTAGTGGAGAAGGTGGAAAGTTTTAAGTTCCTTTGCGTACACATCACTGACAAACTGAAATGGTCCACCCCCACAGACAGTGTGGTGAAGAAGGCACAACAGCGTCTCTTCAACCTCAGGAGGCTGAAGAAATTCGGCTTGTCACCAAAAACACTCAAGAGCATCCTGTCGGGCTGTATCACCGCCTGGTACGGCAACTGCTCCGCCCACAACCGTAAGGCTCTCCAGAGGGTAGTGAGGTCTGCACAACGCATCACCGGGGGGAAACTGCTCTCCAGGACACTGACACCACCCGTTGTCACAGGAAGGCCAAAAAGACCCAAGGACAACAACCACCTGAGCCACTGCCTTTTCACCCCTCTATCATCCAGAAGGCGAGGTCAGTACAGGTGCATCAAAGCTGGGACCGAGAAACTGAAAAACAGCTTCTATCTCAAGGCCATCAGACTGTTAAACAGCCATCACTAACATTGATTGGCTGCTGCCAACATACTGACTCAATATCTAGCCACTAATAATAAAAAATGGATGTAATAAATGTATCACTAGTCACTTTAAACAATGCCACTTTCTATAATGTTTACATACCCTACACTACTCATCTCATATGTATATACTGTACTCTATTCCATCTACTGCATCTTGCCTATGCCGTTCGGCCATATTTTCATCTACATATTCTTATTCATTGCTTTACACTTGTGTATAAGGTAGATGTTGTGAAATTGGTAGATATTAGATATTAGTGCAAGATCGGAACTAGAAGCGCAAGCATTTCGCAACACTCGCATTAACATCTGCTAACCGTATGTATGTGACAAATAAAATTAGATTTTGACATTGTTAGTGCTATAATCAGCAAATGATTGTTTAACTTGTTTGGTTATCATGATATTTGGCAGACTTGTAGAGAGGCATGAGAGGGAATCATTCATTGGATATGTGATCAGGCCAGAGGTGGCGATATCATTCAATGGATACGTGATCAGGCCAGAGGTGGCGATATCATTCATTGGATACGTGATCAGGCCAGAGGTGGCGATATCATTCATTGGATACGTGATCAGGCCAGAGGTGGCGATATCATTCAATGGATACGTGATCAGGCCAGAGGTGGCGATATCATTCATTGGATACGTGATCAGGCCAGAGGTGGCGATATCATTCATTGCGGTGTTTACCTATATTTCTTTATTAGAATTTCCAGTGATAAACCAAAGTAGTTGCTGTAGTTGTTTTCCATCATTTCTTGTTCGCCGGTATATAAGTCTTACATGTGTTTTTTATTCTACACCGTAACACCCCATTCTCTGTGTTGTCTCTCCGCTGTAGGAGAACCGCTATGAGATGTACGTCAAGCTCCTGAGGGAGGGTGTGAAGGAGCTGCTCATTGGCAAAGATGGCGACGCGGGCCTCAAGAAGTCCCAGTCCAGCCCCTCTCTTAACCAGGAGGGCCAGCCGGCCGCGGCCAAAGTCAAACGCAACACCTCGGAGAGGAGACCCGAGACGCCGCCCAAGGTCACATAGGAAGCTACCCCCCCTCGCGAGCCTGTGAAAGAGCCATGAATACGCAACAAAAGTGTGTGAATATATTTTATGTAATTTATTTATCTGGCCACTGTTGTAACAAAAACAGTTGTGTAAAATGTAAATGATGAATACTCGTCTTTAAATTGACTGGCGTAGCATTTTTGTATGGAAACATTGCATTATATGTTTGTGGTCCTTTTATTTTGATGTTGATGTTGTCATTCTCGTATTGAACGTAATATTTTTTGTGACGCATTTGACTCTATTGCTTTATTCAATATCGCTGTATTGTTCCTTCCTCTCATAAAAACAATTTATTTGCCTTTCAGTCAAGAGAGAGGATTTTTCTTGTCTCCAGTTTAGTGGAATTACCAACGCTAGCTCTTGGATATATAAATAGTAGCTAGATGTAGAATAGTCTTACTCAGAAGTTTTTATTTTGATATGTATTTTAAGTAAACATTGGACATATTGAACCAGTTAAGTTGAGAGTATTTTACACAAATATGGCTTCCATTGAGAATAGGCAGGTGTTTTGGACATCCAATTTCCTCCTTGCTTTTCCTCATAGACCTTTTTAAGGTTCCTTTCACCTGGGAATGTTTATTTTTCATACAGAAGATGCACCAAGGTGTAAATCCTGGAAAGGGATTCATTGTGGATCTAAAAAATGTGGTTAGGATCTTCAATCTCTTGCCTCTCATTTACAACAGGAATAACAACCCCAGATAAAACAGTAATGTCCTTACTTGTGTGGAAGGCTGCACTATCATGTTAGAAAACGCAGTTCAAAAGCATTCCAATCCCTAATTTTGCACATGAACAATTTGGGATGTTTAAACCTATTCCCCAGATTGGGTCAGTCGCAGCTGCATCCCAATCTTCTCAGACTGCAGTATTTCACTGATGTTGGACTTGAGATCAGAGTTTATGCAGCTGAGCCATTTTATTTTTTTTATCCTTTATTGCAAAAAATATACTTCTGCTTTTTGAGTAGTGTAAAGACCAATGCCCCTTGTCTTTTCTAATCGTATGTGTTTTAGATTCTAAGTTGAAAACTATTGTTGTAAAGATCAAATTTAGTATTTATAGTGCACTTTATAAATGAGTTCTTTTTGGATATTATAGAGAGCTTTATAAAGGTTAGACTGGTATGTTTCTTTGACATCACAGGTTTTTCAGGCAGAACTATTTTTGTTTTCTTGAAGGTACTTGAGCGCGACAGTTCAGTAGGTTTCCGTCAGCTCAACTCGTAATGTCGTCTTAGTTTGTTTTAAGTGGTTCGGTAGTTTTGCGGTCCTTGGTAGATTTGTTGATTGACAAAGTTTCCTTTTAGGGAACTATTTATAGATCTGTACTTTGCAATTATTGCCTTTTTCCAATGCTGGTGATATTACATTTATAATATCATTTACACATTTTCATGAGAAAATATTACTGACATTTGAACGACATAAGCATTTAGTTAGACATTGGATTGTATGTCTACACTTCCACAATGGACTTTTGCATACCGACATGTTTTGTCCTTACCAAAATGTTTGCGTTTTTTCATGTATTGAAGATTTTGGAAGGAATTGAGCTTTTTAACATGTTATGAAGAAACATTTGTAATGATGCAAAGCCAATTTGAAAATGTACTTGTTTTTGGAAGACATGAGGCTAGTACCGAGTCTTTACAGTTAAAAAATATATATTGTTTACTTTAAATGTTTTATTATTTACACTTTATTGTATTACTTTTTTTATTTTCTCATAAATTCTCTACGAAGACACCAAATAGAATGTGTTAGTAGAGCTCGATGGTAATAGCCAACTAAATATACCTATATCCGTAATGCATGTTTTTAGACAAACATTCTACAGTAGTTTGTGCTAGCTAGCTAGTGTGCAAACCTTTTCCTTGGAAATGTTCTCCTCACATAGTGGCACTATTTGACCTGTACGATTATTGTGAAAGTTAGTGAGTGTTTTGACATTGAAGCACTTAATATAGACAATACATGTGGTACATTTATCAAAGGTTTCAAGTTAATATGACGAGACCTTAACAGCTGATTCTGTTATATAAATGTGAGGATAGTATTTTTGTTTATATACAGAAGTCCATATGAAGAGGTCTACCCTTGAAGTCATTTTTTAATATAATATTAAATGCTTTTTATTCTTTTAACCTTTTGATATTTTATCGTAAGACGATGGCTGACCCCTTGAAGACATCTATAGTTAAAATTCCTCCGTAGTTTAAACTTAATCCCAGTATTTTATTTTGCAGATACAGTAATCCTTTGTTCAGACACATTAAATGTAGGATTTAACATATTGCTGTTTATCAGTTGGTACACTTGTTACATTTGCCCATTTTCAGAGGATTTGAAGTAAATACAGGCTTTTGTTGTAATGACACGTTAGCGTAATCTGTGCTTCTGAGTGGAATGATAAATCATCTACGTCTATATATGGAATCCGGGAACTCATTTTAAACACAACCGTGTAATACTATCTTACCAGTGGATTGTGTTCATGTGGAACGACTCAACTAAAGCACTGTTTCAATTGACATGTCAAATCTCACCTGATGTCATTTCTGATTTGATAGTAGATGGTCTGGAGAAGGAGTAGTGAAGACGGCACAGTAAATGCGTCAACATGTGACATTTTCCAATTTAAGACTAGCAGTGATATTTATCAGGCATCTTGTTACCTTTCCCTTAACATTTACAGCATTTCTCCATATCACTTCGATGGAGGGCTTATTTTTAGCACTTACCTCTAATGCTTCTCTCAACCATATCTGGCATAGCCTCTGTACACTGGCGTATCACTTGTTAGAATAGACTCAATCCTGCACCTCTGTCTGTAGATGTGAGAAGACAGATCGTGTGCCCCTATAGTTCCCATGCCTCTTGATTGTTCTATACTGTAAAAAAAAACAATGCAACTAAGTCTCCTATGAGGCTTTGTCTACACGTACGTACGCATCTAATATCTCTGAAAGCTGTGATCCTGTACAATCCTTTGACTCTGTAAATGTTGTTAAATATAACTGTTGCCCTGTTTTTTTGTTTTTTCTTCCCCAAAGGCCCAGGATTGCATTGTTTGGTTGTTCAAGTGATCTCTTCTTTGGCCCAGAGCGTGTCTTACGCCCTTAGGTCAGGATTGGTAACACTATGTCAGTGGTAATACAACTGTAGGTGGTTTCAATTAATAAAATACTTTACTTAATTGAACGTTGCATTTTCTTGTGATTTATTCCCCAGTCTTGTGCTGTGTTGGTAGAAAAGATCTGCTTCTCAAAGAAAATCATCCCAATGGACAAAAAAAGGTCAACTCAGGTGGCAAAGTTTATAACCTATTTATTTACTAGGGCAATATAATAATTGGGGTGGTAGGTAGCCAAGCAGTTAGTGTTGGGCCAGTAACCGAATGTTGCTGGATCGAATCCCTGAGCTGACAAGGTAAGAATCTGTAGTTCTGCCCCTGAGCAAGGTAGTTTGTGCAACTGTTCCCCGTGCACCGATGGTGTGGATGTCGATTTAGGCAGCACCCCGCACCTCTGATTCAGAGGCGCTGGTTTAAATGCGGAAGACATAATTCAGTTAAATGCATTGTACAACTTAACCCTTTTTTCTTGTTAATAGAGCAATAATCAAGGCAATGTAGTCAATTAATGGGCTTTACTTTAATACACTATTGCATTAATCAATTGACTGGTTATTCAGTTTGTATAGTATAGTCTTAATGCATCTCATAACAGAAGAAAGAATACACCCCCCCCCACAAAGAAATCCTCAAAATGTGATTTGGTCCAATCAGGCAGTCAGTCGTGCAGAAATCAGCAAGGTAGTACTTGTTAAATGTCCTGATTTTCTATGGCCCAACATGCACCTCAGTTAATAGGCAACTGAGACACATGTTTCTCTGTCTTACTCTGTGGCAGTTGGAAACTGTTATTACACAAATTAATGTAAACCTCCACAAGGAAAAAATATCCCTGTCTGGTTCTTAGTTTTCTGCCTTCGAGCAGCATGCAATAACATCCTCTTTTCCAGAGTAGGTTCAAGAAAAATATATATTTTATTAATGACAATTTAATCTGATAAAATATTTAAATTTACCTTCTGACGTTTAAATTGCTTTCAAAACAGAATGGTGTAGAAAACTGTCTTAATGTACACACTACCCAAGTATAGAAGTTGCCTTGAGTACATGCTAATCTCAGTTTGGTCTGTTTTTTGGGTGACTTCTTTCAATTTAATTCCAGCAGAAAATGGTGTTCTCTCTGAAATCACAGAGAGAATGACAATATGATGGGCCAGAAAAGACCGATAGGATAATAGACTAGTGGGTAAACACAGATTGTAGAATGTTACCATCAGGAAGGTGAAAACGGGGGTTGGGATCTAGTGTTCCTGTGGGGGAGAGTTTAGAGGCATATAAACTGGCATTACAGGGGGAGCTTCATGATGGGGACAATGCATGTGGCAGGTCCAATGAGAGAGAGAGAGAGAGAGAGAGAGAGAGAGAGGGTGGACCTGTAAAGTAGCTTATCAATCAGAAAGTTAAAACTCAGAGCAAAGAGGGTGAGATCCAGGAATTGATATGTCTCCTTCTGTCTATGCCTGCCTTTTATTGAAACATCTCCCTCAGTCTAGGCCCACCTCTTATTGATACGTCTCCCTCAGTCCCACCTCTTATTGATACGTCTCCCTCAGTCTAGGCCCACCTCTTATTGATACGTCTCCCTCAGTCCCACCTCTTATTGATACGTCTCCCTCAGTCTAGGCCCACCTCTTATTGAAACATCTCCCTCAGTCTACGCCCGCCTCTTATTGATACGTCTCCCTCAGTCTCTTATTGATACGTCTCCCTCAGTCCCGCCTCTTATTGATACGTCTCCCTCAGTCCCGCCTCTTATTGATACGTCTCCCTCAGTCCCACCTCTTATTGACACGTCTCCCTCAGTCCCACTTCTTATTGATACGTCTCCCTCAGTCCCGCCTCTTATTGATACGTCTCCCTCAGTCCCACCTCTTATTGATACGTCTCCCTCAGTCCCACCTCTTATTGATACGTCTCCCTCAGTCCCACCTCTTATTGACACGTCTCCCTCAGTCCCACCTCTTATTGACACGTCTCCCTCAGTCCCACCTCTTATTGACACGTCTCCCTCAGTCCCACCTCTTATTGATACGTCTCCCTCAGTCCCGCCTCTTATTGATATGTCTCCCTCAGTCCCGCCTCTTATTGATACGTCTCCCTCAGTCCCACCTCTTATTGATACGTCTCCCTCAGTCCCACCTCTTATTGACACGTCTCCCTCAGTCCCACCTCTTATTGATACGTCTCCCTCAGTCCCACCTCTTATTGATATGTCTCCCTCAGTCCCGCCTCTTATTGATACGTCTCCCTCAGTCCCACCTCTTATTGATACGTCTCCCTCAGTCCCACCTCTTATTGATACGTCTACCTCAGTCTGTCTAGACACATGACTTTGTGGTGTCTGTCTAGACACTAGATAGAGCAGCTGTTGCTTTGCAAGGTATTTCTTCCTGAAAATACATGGTCTTAAGTGATTTGATATTTGGTATTCAGCTGTCATAAAAGTATACCTGATTTAGTTTGAAGAACTCAAATTGTGGTTTTTGTCAGACAGCATAGGCAGCATCTCTATACAGATGAGATGATGACTTGGAGTGAAATGAAGTAATCAAATAAAACTAATGTAATATACTGAAATATTTTATTGAAGTAAAGCGATATGATGAACTGATGGGTAATAAGTGATAAGCAGTAATGGTCCGTGACTACCACAGTCACTTGTTTGCCCAAGCATTAGCTGATTCAAATCATTAAAGCTTGATGATTAGTTGATTATTTGAATCAGCTGTGTAGTGCTAGGACAAAAATCAACATGCACTCCTTGGGGTCCCGAGGACCGAGTTTGGGAAACACTGCCCGACCATCATGGGACTTTTATTCATTGTTGTTACTGCATTCAACCCAGATAATGCATAGTGCATTTAATGGTTTTAAAAATCATCAAAAATCGTGATTATTTTTTAATAATTGAACTAAAACCAAACCAACCTTTAAAAAGCATTAATCGTTAGGCACTAATAGCAAGTTGCATTTTTTTAAATAACGTTGTTTATTGGCTATCGCTGCCACAGAAATGAGGTGGAAGCACTTCAATTGAAATACTCATGTTATGTATCAGAATATCATTACAGGCAATGTCCCTCTCTCAGTTCATCTGTCAGAGCAGATGCCATACAATGGAAAGGACAAAGGAGGGGAGGCTAATTCGTAGTGTGGTGGTATCCATGGTGCCTAATCAATGTGAACACTTAAAATAAATGACTGAGTAGGAGGGAGAGGCAGCCTGCTCCTCTCATTATCACAGTCAAACAATCCTTCAGCATAGAAGCCAGACAACCAAGACATACTCGATGTGATGAAGACCAAGAATGAAGAAAGGAACAAGGAGGTGAAGGGCAGTAAAGGGTCTGGCTGATGTCATTCTCAACTTCAGCACCTCTGCATGAATATATGTTTATGCCTACTGCTTTAATGTACGTATTGCCTAGATATACCATACGCCTCTCACCCACTGAAAGCCTTCATTACCATTTTAACAAGTATGTACCAAGTGCCAATCTTACCTCAAGCTGTGACCAAAGGCCTTGAAGAGCCATATGAGATGTTTTGTGTTTTGAACCTGTCATATATATATATATATATATATATATATATATATATATATATATATATATATATATATATATACACCAATGTATAAATATATATTTTTACTCTGGTAAAGGAAGTACCCAATTGTGATACTTGAGTAAAAGTATAGATACCTTAATAGAAAGTTACTCAAGTATAAGTTAGTCACCCGGTAAAATACTACTTGAGTAAAAGCCTAAAAGTATTTGGTTCTACATATACTATATAGTATCAAAAGAAAAGGTAATTGCTAAAATATACTTAAGTATTAAAATTTAAGTAGAAATCACTTCAAAGGCCTTATATTAAGCAAACCAGAAGGCACCATTTTGTTTTTAAAATGTACAGATAGCCAGGGGCACACTCCAACATAATTTAAAAATGATCCTTTTGTGTTTAGTGAGTCCGCCAGATCAGAGGCAGTAGGGATGACCACATGTTCTCTTGATAAGTGTGTGAATTGGACCATTTTCCTGTCCTGCTAGCCATTCAAAATGTAAGAAGTACTTTTGGGTGTTAGGGGAAATGTATGGAGTAAAAAGTAGATTATTTTCTTTAGGAATGTAGTGAGGAAAAGTTTTCAAAAAAATAAATGGTAAAGTACAGATGCCCCAAAAAACTACTTAACTAGTACTTTAAAGTATTTTTTCTTAGGTGCTTTGCACCACTTTTACTGTTAATCAATGTATGACAGCTCGGGTTTAGCTTTCAACTGCAGCTACCAAACCGCTTCAAAAGTAATCCTACAATACCCCACTAATGTAACAGCGTTCGTCTGTTGAAGGAAAAGAGTCGGACCAAAATGCAGCGTGTTTGTTACTCATGATCTTTAATGAATGAAAACGTGATACATGAAATAACTATACAATACAAAACAACAAACAGAACGTGAAATCTAATTACAGCCTATCTGGTGAACACTACACAGAGACAGGAACAATCACCCACGAAATACAAAGTGAAACTCAGGCTACCTAAATACGGTTCCCAATCCGAGACAACGAGAATCACCTGACTCTGATTGAGAAGCGCCTCAGGCAGCCAAGCTCATACAACACCCCTACTCAGCCGCAATCCCAATAATACAAAAACCCCAATACAAAATACAACAACAAAACCCCATGTCACACCCTGGCCTGACCAAATATATAACGAAAACACAAAATACAATGACCAAGGCGTGACAACTAATGCATCTGAGATGCTAAGATCACCTATGAGATGTGGTCCTGTGTAGCTCAGTTGGTGGAGCATGGCGCTTCCACCCATACATAATATGTATACACGGATAACTTAAGTCGCTTTGGATAAAAGTGTCTGCTATAAGGCATATATACTGTATGATTTATGTTATATTATCACCTGCCACGTCCTGACCTTAGTTCCTTTTTTATGTCTCTATTTTTGGTTTGGTCAGGGCGTGAGTTGGGGTGGGCATTCTATTTTTTTTGTTCTATGTTTTGTATTTCTGTGTTTGGCCTGGTATGGTTCCCAATCAGAGGTAGCTGTCTATCATGGTCTCTGATTGAGAACCATACTTAGGTAGCCTGTTCCCACCTGTGTTTGTGGGTAGTTGTTTTCTGTTTAGTGTGTTTTACACCTGACGGAGCTGTTTCGGTTGTTCTTTTGTTGCTTGTTTGATAGTGTTCAGTTTTACCATTAAAATGATGAACACTTACCACCTTGGTCCTCACCTTCCACCAACGGCCGTTACATTACCACTCATATTTGTTCTGAAGAGCTGCAAAATCTGGACCCCTACAAATCAGCTGGGCTAGACAATCTGGACCCTCTCTTTCTAAAATTATCCAACACAATTGTTGCAACCCCTATTACTAGCCTGTCTAAACTCTCTTTCCTATCATCTGAGATCCCTAAAGATTGGAAAGCTGCCGCGGTCATCCCCCTCTTCAAAGGGGGTGACACTCTAGACCCATACGGTTACAGACCTATATCCATCCTGCCCTGCCTTTCTAAAGTCTTCGAAAGCCAAGTTAACAAACAGATCACCGACCATTTCGAATCCCACCACACCTTCTCCGCTATGCAATCTGGTTTCCGAGCTGGTCATGGGTGCACCTCAGCCACGTTCAATGTCCTAAACGATATTATAACCACCATCGATAAAAGACGATACTGTGCAGCCGCATTCATTGACCTGGCCAAGGCTTTCGACTCTGTCAATCACCACATTCTTATCGCCAGTCTCAACAGCCTTCGTTTCTCAAATGACTGCTTCGCCTGGTTCACCAACTACTTCTCAGATAGAGTTCAGTGTGTCAAATCAGAGGTCCTGTTTTCCGGGCCTCTAGCAGTCTCTATGGGGGTGCCACAAGATTCAATTCTTGGGCCGACTCTTTTCTCTGGATATGTCAATGATGTCGCTCTTGCTGCGGGTGATTCTCTGATCCACCTCTATGCAGATGACACCATTCTGTATACTTCTGGCCTTTCTTTGGACACTGTGTTAACAAACGTCCAGACGAGCTTCAATGCCATACAACACTCCTTCCGTGGCCTCCAACTGCTCTTTAATGCAAGCAAAACTAAAAATTTAAAAAAACTAAATACATGCTCATTAACCGATTGCTGCCTGCACTCGCCTGCCCGTCTAGCATCACTACTCTGGACAGTTCTGACTTAGAATATGTGGACCACTACAAATAGCTAGGTGTCTGGTTAGACTGTAAACTCTACTTCCAGACTCACATAAGCATCTCCAATCCAAAATTAAATCTAGAATCGGCTTCCTATTTTGCAACAAAGCATCCTTCACTCATGCTGCCAAACATACCCTCGTTAAAACTGACTATCCTACCAATACTTGACTTTGGCGATGTCATTTACAAAATGGCCTCCAACACTCTACTCAGCAAATTGGATGTAGTCTATCACAGTGCCATCCATTTGGTCACCAAATCCCCATATACTACCACCACTGCTACCTGTATGCTCTCGTTGGCTGGCCCTCACTTCATATTCGTAGCCAAACCCCTGGCTCCAGGTCATCTATAAGTCTTTGCTAGGTAAAGCCCTGCCTTATCTCACTGGTCACCCTAGAAGCACCCACCCGTAGCACGTGCTCCAGCAGGTATATTTCACTGGTCATCCCCAAAGCCAACTCCTCCTTTGGCCGCTTTTCCTTCCAGTTCTCTGCTGTCAATGACTGGAACGATTGCAAAAATCACTAAACCTAGAGACATATCTCCCTCACTAAATTTAGGCATCAACTGTCAGAACAGCTTACCGATCATTGCACCTGTACATAGCCATCTGTAAATAGCCCACCCAACTACCTCATCCCCATACTGTTTTTTTTTTGCTCCTTTTCACCCCAGTATCTCTACTTGCACTTTCATCTTCTGCACATCTATCACTACAGTGTTTAATTGCTAAATTGCAATTATTTTGCCACTATTGGCCTATTTATTGCCTTACCTCCCTAATCTTACTACATTTGCACACACTGTATATAGACTTTTCTATTGTGTTATTGACTGTACATTTGTTTATCCCATGTGTAACTCTGTGTTGTTTGTATCGCAATGCTTTGCTCTATCTTGGCCAGGTTGTTCTCAACTGGCTCAACTTGTTCTCAACTGGCCTACCTGGTTAAATAAAGATGAAATAAAACATTTAAAATGATGCCCACTGCTTTGATGCACTATATGTACTAACTATATTTCTAGTTTTCTTTCTCTCACCGGTGATGTGATTCTCCATCAAATCACCAACAGTACCATTTCAACTATGCTGTATGCTGTATAAACCTTGGAAAGCTGTGACAAAAGACCTTGGAGCCCCCATTTCAGGATAGGTTGATGAAAGGGGTGGCAGGGTAGCCTAGTGGTTAGAGCGTTGGACTAGTAGAAAGGTTGCAAGTTTATACCCCCGAGCTGACAAGGTGCAAATCTGTCGTTCTGGCCCTGAACAGGCGGATAACCCACTGTTCCTAGGCCGTCATTGAAAATAAGAGTTTGTTCTTAACTGACTTGCCGGGTTAAATAAAGGTAAAAAAGGTAGGCAAGCGGTGTTGGTGAAAACTGTGGCAGTAGGAAGTGCAGTCCTACATTAGGAACTGAAATAGTCAGGCCGGGTTGTGCACAAGGTCCAACTTCAAGTGGCTTTACTTTTTCAAGTCAGAAAGAAAGTGCAACTGAAAATCAGCGAATCCATACATTTAAAGCAGTGTGGTGTAAATTGGGTTGAAAAAACAGCGCACATTATATCTGACTTCCAGCCGAGAAGAGATCAACATCCGACGAGCTTCTCCTTCACGTCTCTATGGATTAAAATGACAATTTTTTATTTTATTTGAAAAAGTACACTCTGACTGTTGCCAAATTGTTAACCACCTCATGAGAGGTAATTTCCACCGTGCAATGTGTTGGTGCTAATCACAATCATTTGTCTGTGACATGTAGAGAAGCAACCAATTATTATGCTAACTGATTTGAAATGCAGTGGACCATAAACTACAGTAAATGAATCTTGTAGACGCCTTTGTACAGGAGCATTTTAAATCATGTTATGTGTACAATACATGACACTTGTACAGTAATAGCAACTGAGTTTGGGTCTAAACTTGGCTTTTAAGGAATAGAGTAACACCTAACCATAATAATTACCACCAACATGTGGCATCTACTGAAACATCATCTTTGGAATAAACATACAGATGTTCTCTTTTATTCCAGTACCGAAACAATTGTAAATAATACATTTTCTTGGACAGAAAGGTGACACACTGTAGTCATTTTGACCTCTTCTCTCCACCCCCCTCTGTTCTGTCACTGCCTTGGTGACACACAACCAGACAATAGAGAGGAGAGATTTGAAGTGAGAAGAGTGGACACCCCTGACTGGTCCCAGTCATCAGGATCCCACTGTTAACCCTGGGTTTGATGGATTGTCTCTATTGTCGTGATTCCACCTGACAGGACATTCTCAGGGTGACAGCCTAGTTGGCCCTTCGTTCTACACTGTAGAGGAGAGGCCTGTCTGCTTCCAGCTTCAGGTAAGGTCTTTTTTCTTTATTTTATTTAACTAGGAAAGTCAGTCAAGATGAGGATCACTTGACTAACCGGTGCCCACACACATTGACTCTGTATCGGTACCCCCTGTATATAGCCTCCACATTGACTCTGTATCGGTACCCCCTGTATATAGCCTCCACATTGACTCTGTACCGGTACCCCTGTATATAGCCTCCACATTGACTCTGTACCGGTACCCCCTGTATATAGCCTCCACATTGACTCTGTATCTGTACCCCCTGTATATAGCCTCCACATTGACTCTGTACCGGTACCCCCTGTATATAGCCTCCACATTGACTCTGTACCGGTACCCCCTGTATATAGCCTCCACATTGACTCTGTATCGGTACCCCCTGTATATAGCCTCCACATTGACTCTGTACCGGTACCCCTGTATATAGCCTCCACATTGACTCTGTACCGGTACCCCCTGTATATAGCCTCCACATTGACTCTGTATCGGTACCCCCTGTATATAGCCTCCACATTGACTCTGTAGTCCTTCTGTAGCTCAGTTGGTAGAGCATGGCGCTTGTAACGCCAGGGTAGTGGGTTCGATCCCCGGGACCACCCATACATAGAATGTATGCACACATGACTGTAAGTCGCTTTGGATAAAAGCGTCTGCTAAATGGCATATATTACCGGTACCCCCTGTATATAGCCTCCACATTGACTCTGTATCGGTACCCCCTGTATATAGCCTCCACATTGACTCTGTACCGGTACCCCTTGTATATAGCCTCCACATTGACTCTGTACCGGTACCCCCTGTATATAGCCTCCACATTGACTCTGTATCGGTACCCCCTGTATATAGCCTCCACATTGACTCTGTAGTCCTTCTGTAGCTCAGTTGGTAGAGCATGGCGCTTGTAACGCCAGGGTAGTGGGTTCGATCCCGGGACCACCCATACATAGAATGTATGCACACATGACTGTAAGTCGCTTTGGATAAAAGCGTCTGCTAAATGGCATATATTACCGGAGCCTCCACATTGACTCTGTACCGGTACCCCCTGTATATAGCCTCCACATTGACTCTGTACCGGTACCCCCTGTATATAGCCTCCACATTGACTCTGTACCGGTACCCCCTGTATATAGTCTCCACATTGACTCTGTACCGGTACCCCCTGTATATAGCCTCCACATTGACTCTGTACCGGTACCCCTGTATATAGCCTCCACATTGACTCTGTACCGGTACCCCCTGTATATAGCCTCCACATTGACTCTGTACCGGTACCTCCTGTATATAGCCTCCACATTGACTCTGTACCGGTACCTCCTGTATATAGCCTCCACATTGACTCTGTACCGGTACCCCCTGTATATAGCCTCCACATTGACTCTGTACCGGTACCCCCTGTATATAGCCTCCACATTGACTCTGTACCGGTACCCCCTGTATATAGCCTCCACATTGACTCTGTACCGGTACCCCTGTATATAGCCTCCACATTGACTCTGTACCGGTACCCCTGTATATAGCCTCCACATTGACTCTGTACCGGTACCCCCTGTATATAGTCTCCACATTGACTCTGTACCGGTACCCCCTGTATATAGCCTCCACATTGACTCTGTACCGGTACCCCCTGTATATAGTCTCCACATTGACTCTGTACCGGTACCCCCTGTATATAGCCTCCACATTGACTCTGTACCGGTACCCCTGTATATAGTCTCCACATTGACTCTGTACCGGTACCCCCTGTATATAGCCTCCACATTGACTCTGTACCGGTACCCCCTGTATATAGTCTCCACATTGACTCTGTACCGGTACCCCCTGTATATAGTCTCCACATTGACTCTGTACCGGTACCCCCTGTATATAGCCTCCACATTGACTCTGTACCGGTACCCCCTGTATATAGCCTCCACATTGACTCTGTACCGGTACCCCCTGTATATAGCCTCCACATTGACTCTGTACCGGTACCCCTGTATATAGTCTCCACATTGACTCTGTACCGGTACCCCCTGTATATAGCCTCCACACATTGACTCTGTACCTAGGTACCCCTGCATATAGTCTCCACATTGACTCTGTACCTGGTACCCCTGTATATAGTCTCCACATTGACTCTGTAATGTGTACCCTGTATATAGTCTCCACATTGACTCTGTTCCGGTACCCCCTGTATATAGCCTCCACATTGACTCTGTACCGGTACCCCCTGTATATAGCCTCCACATTGACTCTGTACCGGTACCCCCTGTATATAGTCTCCACATTGACTCTGTACCGGTACCCCTGTATATAGTCTCCACATTGACTCTGTTCCGGTACCCCCTGTATATAGTCTCCACATTGACTCTGTACCGGTACCCCCTGTATATAGTCTCCACATTGACTCTGTACCGGGGTACCCCTGTATATAGCCTCCACATTGACTCTGTGCCGGTACCCCTGTATATAGTCTCCACATTGACTCTGTACCGGTACCCCCTGTATATAGCCTCCACATTGACTCTGGTGTACCGGTTACCCCTGTATATAGTCTCCACATTGACTCTGTACCGGTACCCCCCTGTATATAGCCTCCACATTGACTCTGTACCGTGCCCCCTGTATATAGTCTCCACATTGACTCTGTACCGGTACCCCCTGTATATAGTCTCCACATTGACTCTGTACCGGTACCCCCTGTATATAGCCTCCACATTGACTCTGTACTGGTACCCCCTGTATATAGCCTCCACATTGACTCTGTACCGGTACCCCCTGTATATAGCCTCCACATTGACTCTGTACCGGTACCCCCTGTATATAGTCTCCACATTGACTCTGTACCGGTACCCCCCTGTATATAGCCTCCACATTGACTCTGTACCGGCACCCCCTGTATATAGTCTCCACATTGACTCTGTACCGGTACCCCCTGTATATAGTCTCCACATTGACTCTGTACCGGTACCCCCTGTATATAGCCTCCACATTGACTCTGTACCGGTACCCCCTGTATATAGCCTCCACATTGACTCTGTACCGGTACCCCCTGTATATAGCCTCCACATTGACTCTGTACCGGTACCCCCTGTATATAGTCTCCACATTGACTCTGTACCGGTACCCCCTGTATATAGCCTCCACATTGACTCTGTACCGGTACCCCCTGTATATAGTCTCCACATTGACTCTGTACCGGTACCCCTGTATATAGTCTCCACATTGACTCTGTTCCGGTACCCCCTGTATATAGTCTCCACATTGACTCTGTACCGGTACCCCCTGTATATAGTCTCCACATTGACTCTGTACCGGTACCCCCTGTATATAGCCTCCACATTGACTCTGTACCGGTACCCCTGTATATAGTCTCCACATTGACTCTGTACCGGTACCCCCTGTATATAGCCTCCACATTGACTCTGTACCGGTACCCCCTGTATATAGTCTCCACATTGACTCTGTACCGGTACCCCCTGTATATAGCCTCCACATTGACTCTGTACCGGTACCCCCTGTATATAGTCTCCACATTGACTCTGTACCGGTACCCCCTGTATATAGTCTCCACATTGACTCTGTACCAGTACCCCCTGTATATAGCCTCCACATTGACTCTGTACTGGTACCCCCTGTATATAGCCTATTATTACTGAGTGAAGACATGTGAAACGATAGGTATTATTACTGAGTGAAGATGTGAAACGATAGTTATTATTACTGAGTGATAGAAGACATGTGAAACGATAGGTATTATTACTGAGTGAGAGAAGACATGTGAAACGATAGGTATTATTACTGAGCGAAGATGTGAAACGATAGGTATTATTACTGAGTGAGAGAGTGCATCCTTGTCTGACTGTTTACGTCCCTCATTAAGAGGACAGAGGAAAGGCTGAGACTCTCCACAGGGACTCTAATGAGGCACAAGCTCATTACAGCTCAATTACTTCCTGGAAAAACACCTGACAAAAAACACACTTCTATTGTTAGAAGGGGTAGAACTTTTAATCACTATAATAACAGTATAAATATGTATTTTTTATTTTTATTTATCCATTATTTTACCAGGTCAGTTGTATATAGCCTACCGGAAAGTATTCAGACCCCTTGACTTTTTCCATATTTTGTTTACGTTACAGTCTTATTCTAAAATGGATTAAATTAAATAAAAAATCCTCATCAATCTACACACAATATCCTAAGGAATATTCAATGTCTGCTTTTTTTTTTCTTCATTTGAATTAAAATCTTATTTACAAAGGCCAAACCTGGATGATGCTGGGTCGGCAGGGTAGCGTAGTGGTTAGAGTTTAGAGGCAGTAGGTTGCCTAGTGGTTAGAGTGTAGAGGCAGTAGGTTGCCTAGTGGTTAGAGTGTAGAGGCAGTAGGTTGCCTAGTGGTTAGAGTGTAGAGGCAGTAGGTTGCCTAGTGGTTAGAGTGTAGAGGCAGTAGGTTGCCTAGTGGTTAGAGTGTAGAGGCAGTAGGTTGCCTAGTGGTTAGAGTGTAGAGGCAGTAGGTTGCCTAGTGGTTAGAGTGTAGAGGCAGTAGGTAGCCTAGTGGTTAGGGTGTAGAGGCAGTAGGTTGCCTAGTGGTTAGAGTGTAGAGGCAGTAGGTTGCCTAGTGGTTAGAGTGTAGAGGCAGTAGGTTGCCTAGTGGTTAGAGTGTTGGACTAGTAACCGGAAGGTTGCAAGTTCAAATCCCAGAGCTGACAAGGTATAAATCTGTCGTTCTGCCCCTGAACAGGTGGTTAACTCACTGTTCCTAGGCCATTGTAAATTGTAAATAAGAATTTATTCTTAACTGACTTGCTGAGTTAAATAAAGGTAAAATAAAAAATTTAATTAAAAAAAAAATTGTACGCCGCCGTCCTATGGGATTCCCAATCACGGCCGGTTGTGATACAGCCTGGATTCAAACCAGGGCGTATTAGTGACGCCTCTTGCACTGCGATGCAGTGCCTTAGACCGCTGCGCCACTAAGGAGCCCCAACATAATTCCACTTTGACATTCTGGGGTTTTGTGTGTAGGTCAGTGACACAAAATCTCCCTTAAATCTATTTCAAATTCAGGCTGTAACACAAAAAAATGTTTTTAAAAAGTCAAGGGGTGTGAACACTTTCTGAAGGCATTCACAAATGAGAGTCATCATTTACAATGACTGTTCCCCATAGAAACGGTGTGACCTTCCACCTTCTCTGACATCATTACCGGACACAGGAAGTAGCCCACCATCCCCTTCATCTTGAGGGAGACCAAGGTCTGCATGACATCCACCGTTTGTCTCCATGTTGCTTCAAAAAACAGCCAGGTTCCAAGCCAGTCTATTCCTGTACTCAAACCCCACAATGTACTCCGACCCCTGACCCCTGACCCCCTCCATGGAATGTTACTTAGACCGCCCCTGCAGAGGCATGACTGTTCTAAAGAACTAGTAAATGGGAGAGGCTGGCAGCTTTCAGATAGCTTAATGAGCATGTTCTTTTAATTGCCTGGCTGTTCTAATTGGCTCCCAGGGTGAGGCTGTGAGGCTAACACACTGCAGACTATTAAACCACTGGTTTAATAAAGCCTGGGTGGGGAGGAAGGGAGAGAGAGAGAGGAGGATGGTGGGGGAAGGTGTACTGCTTGGAGGGGGTGCTGGAAGAGGGGGTGCTGGTGGAGGGGTGGGGTGTGCTGGTAGGGGGGTGGGGTGGTGGTAGAGGGGGTGCTGGAAGAGGGGGTGCTGGTGGAGGGGTGGGGTGTGCTGGTAGGGGGTGGGCTGGTGGTAGAGGGGTGGGGTGGTTAAGGGGTTGGCATGCAACCTGTCACTCTAGTCTAATCCCTGACCATGACCTTGGAGGGTGCCTGTGTGTGTGGGGGGGGACACACAACAAATGTCTCCTTCATACTTAGTCAAACTGGTGGTCTACTTCACTTCACTAAAACCACTCTATCCCACCATGGTCTTCCCATCCCACGTCCAAATGCATAATGGTATGCTTCTCTACAACACGTTTAACTGCGTTTATCATAGGAGTGTAGAGAACGGTCTGTATTCCAAATGGCACCCTATTCACTACATAGTGCACTACTACAGCACCCTATTCCCTACACAGTGCACTACTATAGCACCCTGTTCCCTACATAGTGCACTACTTTAGACCCTATTCCCTACATAGTGCACTACTATAGCACCCTATTCCCTACATAGTGCACTACTATAGCACCCTGTTCCCTACATAGTGCACTACTTTAGACCCTATTCCCTACATAGTGCACTACTATAGCATCCTATTCCCTACATAGTGCACTACTATAGCACCCTATTCCCTACATAGTGCACTACTATAGTACCCTGTTCCCTACATAGTGCACTACTTTAGACCCTATTCCCTACATAGTGCACTACTATAGCACCCTATTCCCTACATAGTGCACTACTATAGCACCCTATTCCCTACATAGTACACGACTATAGCACCCTATTCCCTACATAGTGCACGACTTTAGACCCTATTCCCTACATAGTGCACGACTTTAGACCCTATTCCCTACATAGTGCACTACTTTAGACCCTATTCCCTACATAGTGCATGACTTTAGACCCTATTCCCTACATAGTGCACTACTTTAGACCCTATTCCCCACGTAGTGCACTACTATAGCACCCTATTCCCTATACAAGTGCACTACTTTAGAAAATATTCCCTACGTAGTGCACTACTTTTGACCAGGACCCAAAGGATTGCACTATATATATAGGTTGGGACACAGCGTGTGTCTATAACAGTCTCCCATTCCTCTATCATTATTAGACTGCGGTCACTAGGGCCTCTCCAGAGGCCATATGGTCCTTTACATTCAAACCAGAGGCTGTAGTCCAGAGCCTGGAGAGGACAGTCTGGAGTCTGTAGCCCAGATAGAGAGGGCCCTTCCCTGCCTGTCAGATGGCAGTGGTGCCCGATTCCCATCCCCTCCTACTGACATACAGCAGCCACCTCCCTATCAGCCACATCAATCTGGCCCAGCCCAGCCTGGCCTTCCAGCTGCCATTACCCATCAGGCCTAATGAGCCTGAGGCCCAGCCCAGCCTGGCTCCTCGCTGGTGGGGGAGGCTGGAGGGGGGCTGGACAAACAAAGACACCAACCCCACTTATTGTAGGACCCCCCCCCCAGACAAGAGCCATGGATTAGTTCATTGCTTGGGAGAAGGGAGGGTGAGGGGAAAAGCCATGGATTAGTTCATTGCTTGGGAGAAGGGAGGGTGAGGGGAAAAGCCATGGATTAGTTCATTGCTTGGGAGAAGGGAGGGTGAGGGGAAGAGCCATGGATTAGTTCATTGCTTGGGAGAAGGGAGGGTGAGGGGAAAAGCCATGGATTAGTTCATTGCTTGGGAGAAGGGAGGGTGAGGGGAAAAGCCATGGATTAGTTCATTGCTTGGGAGAAGGGAGGGTGAGGGGAAGAGCCATGGATTAGTTCATTGCTTGGGAGAAGGGAGGGTGAGGGGAAGAGCCATGGATTAGTTCATTGCTTGGGAGAAGGGAGGGTGAGGGGAAGAGCCATGGATTAGTTCATTGCTTGGGAGAAGGGAGGGTGAGGGGAAGGGCCATGGATTAGTTCATTGCTTGGGAGAAGGGAGGGTGAGGGGAAAAGCCATCAAGGGCACGTTTTGTAAGAAGAGATGGTTCTCTCCAGGGCCACTGCAAGTGACCCAGGCCCCTTCCTCAGCCAGACAGGATGTAGCCATACTAAATTGCTGTGGAAAAACTCCAGTGAAACTGGAAGTTGCTGTCCGTTTTACCCATCAACCACTTCAGAAATGAACTTCTAACCCGTTAGGGTAAATAACCTCATTGCGTATAATACACCTGGCAGTTTGGACAGCTGGTATTCCATTTCCATCTCATGTTACCCACTATGTTCAATGTGTAGCCTAAAGGAGGAGCCTGAAGGCCACCTTAAGTGAACCAACAGACTGGAAGAATAGCTGACCGAGAAAATAGTTACAGTGTTTCCTGTTGGCATGACGATCCAATTTCTGTTAGAAACCTGTTACAAACGGCAGTCCTATCGAACATGTTAAGCCCATCTCCCAAAGCCTGTCCTATCCTATCCCGCAAGCCAATCACATTCATCACTAACTGGTGGCTGGGGAATCTATTGATGGGTTTCCATTGTTGGCGTCGGAATTAGCAGCTTAGGCTAGGTGATTCTGTTCTTTTGATTATTTACATTTCGATATTATTTTATTTTTATTTTATTTTTTGCGAAATGTGTGTTTTTTGTTAGCTAATTTATTAGCTATTAGCATGGTATGACTGTCAAGTTAGTTGGTTTTCCTTAACTAATATTTCACTGCCATCAAGAAGCTTGGCAAGCTAACTTGCTAGCAAACTAGCTAGCTATATTTCGATTTGAAGTAAGGCACCGGTGTTTGAAGATGGCAAACTCATTGAAGATGAAGTTTTGAGCAGTTTTCTCCAGCGGTTAGCTTTAAGGCAGACTGTTCTGGACTGATGAACAGAATGGCTTTGGTGGCTTTTCTGGTGCCTTGGCGGTTGTCGTGGCATCACCCAGGTGGGTGCTACAAATCGGTAGTGGGGATGGAGGTTCTACCCATGGAGTCTGACCTCAGAGACTACTACTGAGAAGAGATGCTTCAGAGACGACAAGGGCCCTGATGAACAGCTCTGAGCCATTACGGCTCAGGGCCATGACGGCTCAGGGCCATGACGGCTCAGGGCCATGACGGCTCAGGGCCATGACGGCTCAGGGCCATGACGGCTCAGGGCCATGACGGCTCAGGGCCATTACGGCTCAGGTTTCCATATAGTGACGGAACTTATTATACAACGCTCAAAAATGTAACATGCGTTTCCCCAAAAACACCACGCAGACAGAACGTTCGCTAAGAGCACCGTTAAGCCATGTGTCGATACTGATAGGATGCACTGCTCTCGGATCAGCTTTCTCCCTTTCAAATCTTTCCTTGATATTATAATTATTCCACAGTACTGACGACGGATCAGCTCCTAGAGAGATATTATCACCTTATTCTAGTGCCTACCATATAATAACGGACTAACTCAAGATTTGACACATCGTTCATCACGTTATACATCATGAAATATATTGAGACAAAAATTACAGTAGCGTACAAATAGCTAAATGAAACGAACATGAAATGTATTTCAATTTCATTTAACTAGGCAAGTCAGTTATGAACAAATTCTTATTTGATGATTAACTACATGGTTCACCAGAACAACAGATGTTTACTTTGTCAGCTCAGGGATTTGATCCTGCAACCTCTCAGTTACGAGTCCAACACTCTAAACAATAGACTACCTGCCGCAACTACACTCTAACCACTAGTCTACCTACCGCCCCTACACTCTAACCACTTGGCTACCTACCGCCCCTACACTCTAACCACTTGGCTACCTACCTCCTCTAACACTCTAACCACTTGGCTACCTACCGCCCCTACACGCTAACCACTAGGCTACCTGCCTCCTCTACACTCTAACCACTAGACTACCTACCGCCCCTACACTCTAACCACTAGGCTACCTACCTCATCTACACTCTAACCACTAGGCTACCTACCTCCTCTACACTCTAACCACTAGGCTACCTGCCGCCCTTACACTCTAACCACTAGGCTACCTACCGCCCCTACACTCTAACCACTAGGCTACCTGCCTCCTCTACACTCTAACCACTAGGCTACCTACCGCAACTACACTCTAACCACTACCCTACCTGCCTCCTCTACACTCTAACCACTAGGCTACCTACCTCCTCTACACTCTAACCACTAGGCTACCTACCTCCTCTACAGTCTAACCACTAGGCTACCTACCTCCTCTACACTCTAACCACTAGGCTACCTACGCCCCTACACTCTAACCACTAGGCTTACCTGCCTCCTCTACACTAACCTCTAGGCTACCTACCGCCCCTACACTCTAACCACTAGGCTACCTACCTCCTCTACACTCTAACCACTAAGCTTCCTGCCTCATCTACACTCTAACCACTAGGCTACCTGCCTCCTCTATACTCTAACCACTAGGCTACCTGCCTCCTCTACACTCTAACCACTAGGCTACCTGCCTTCTCTACACTCTAACCACTAGGCTACCTGCCTCCTCTACACTCTAACCACTAGGCTACCTACCGCCCCTACACCCTAACACCTAGGCTACCTGCCTCCTCTACACTCTAACCACTAGGCTACCTACCGGCCCTACACTCTAACCACTAGGCTACCTGCCTCCTCTACACTCTAACCACTAGGCTACCTACCTCCTCTACACTCTAACCACTAGGCTACCTACCGCCCCTACACTCTAACCACTAGACTACCTACCGCCCCTACACTCTAACCACTAGGCTACCTGCCTCCTCTACACTCTAACCACTAGGCTACCTGCCTCCTCTACACTCTAACCACTAGGCTACCTGCCTCCTCTACACTCTAACCACTAGGCTACCTACCGCCCCTACACTCTAACCATTAGGCTACCTTCCGCCCCTACACTCTAACGGATAGGCTACCTACCCCCTCTACACTCTAACCACTAGGCTACCTGGTCCATGTAGCCTACACAGTGTTTATCTTTTAAAACAGGCATCTGGGTTTTCATTTGAAACGTCGTTATGCTATTTGCTTGTTATGCTAAGAAATGGGCTCTTGTGTTTAGCAGAGATCTTGTGTTTAGCAGAGATCTTGTGTTTAGCAGAGATCTTGTGTTTAGCAGAGATATTGTGTTTAGCAGAGATCTTGTGTTTAGCAGAGATCTTGCGTTTAGCAGAGATCTTGCGTTTAGCAGAGATCTTGTGTTTAGCAAAGATCTTGTGTTTAGCAGAGATCTTGTGTTTAGCAGAGATCTTGTGTTTTGCAGAGATCTTGTGTTTAGCAGAGCTCTTGTGTTTAGCAGAGATCTTGTGTTTAGCAGAGATATTGTGTTTAGCAGAGATCTTGTGTTTAGCAGAGATCTTGCGTTTAGCAGAGATCTTGCGTTTAGCAGAGATCTTGTGTTTAGCAGAGATCTTGTGTTTAGCAGAGATCTTGTGTTTAGCAGAGATCTTGTGTCTAGCAGAGCTCTTGTGTTTAGCAGAGATCTTGTGTTTCGCAGAGATCTTGTGTTTCGCAGAGCTCTTGTGTTTAGCAGAGATCTTGTGTTTAGCAGAGCTCTTGTGTTTAGCAGAGATCTTGTGTTTAGTGTTTAGCAGAGATCTTGTGTTTAGCAGAGATCTTGTGTTTAGCAGAGCTCTTGTGTTTAGCAGAGCTCTTGTGTTTAGCAGAGATCTTGTGTTTAGCAGAGATCTTGTGTTTAGCAGAGATCTTGTGTTTAGCAGAGCTCTTGTGTTTAGCAGAGATCTTGTGTTTAGCAGAGATCTTGTGTTTCTCAGAGATCTTGTGTTTCTCAGAGATCTTGTGTTTAGCAGAGATCTTGTGTTTAGCAGTTTAGTAGCGATTGTTTTGGGAAACTGCTCGGACATTTAACGATGCTCCCGTGAAGGTTCTGATCCCCCACCCATCTCCATTTCCTCCCGTGAAGGTTCTGATCCCCCACCCATCTCCATTTCCTCCCGTGAAGGTTCTGATCCCCCACCCATCTCCATTTCCTCCCGTGAAGGTTCTGATCCCCCACCCCTCTCCATTTCCTCCCGTGAAGGTTCTGATCCCCCACCCCTCTCCATTTCCTCCCATGAAGGTTCTGATCCCCCGCCCCTCTCCATTTCCTCCCGTGAAGGTTCTGATCCCCCGCCCCTCTCCATTTCCTCCCGTGAAGATTCTGATCCCCCACCCATCTCCATTTCCTCCCGTGAAGGTTCTGATCCCCCGCCATCTCCATTTCCTCCCGTGAAGGGTCTGATCCCCCGCCATCTCCATTTCCTCCCGTGAAGGGTCTGATCCCCCGCCATCTCCATTTCCTCCCGTGAAGGGTCTGATCCCCCGCCATCTCCATTTCCTCCCGTGAAGGGTCTGATCCCCCGCCATCTCCATTTCCTCCCGTGAACGGTCTGATCCCCCGCCATCTCCATTTCCTCCCGTGAAGGGTCTGATCCCCCGCCATCTCCATTTCATCCCATGAAGGTTCTGATCCCCCACCCCTCTCCATTTCCTCCCGTGAAGGTTCTGATCCCCCACCCCTCTCCATTTCCTCCCGTGAAGGTTCTGATCCCCACCCCTCTCCATTTCCTCCCGTGAAGGTTCTGATCCCCCACCCCTCTTCATTTCCTCCCGTGAAGGTTCTGATCCCCCACCCCTCTCCATTTCCTCCCGTGAAGGTTCTTACGATGAACGTAGCCTTAAGAGGCTTTTGGGAAACCGGGCCATGGACCAGTCTGAAACCCCCTGGATCTGATCCCCCGACCCTCTCCATTTCCTCTCCGAAATGCCTCTTCTCTAGCCTTCATACAAGCTGTTAACAAGCCACTGGTTAACTTCCTGTCTGCCATAATCATCCATCTATTGAACTACTTGTTTTGAGTTTTTCAAAAATTGCCTGTCAATTATTTTTACTCCTTCACTTTTAAAGGACTTTTTGTCATAAAAATCACTCTAAAAGTTTAATAAATTATTATTATTATTATTTATTCAACAATCCAAAAGTTTATCAGTACGGAGAGAAGCTTCGAGTTTCAAAGCACACCTAAACCCCTCCAGGAGTACGTACTCTTGGAAGATGTATTAGACTCAGATAAACCACTCTGTACCTGTACCCCCTGTATATAGCCTCCACATTGACTCTGTACCTGTACCCCCTGTATATAGCCTCCACATTGACTCTGTACCGGTACCCCCTGTATATAGCCTCCACATTGACTCTGTACCGGTACCCCCTGTATATAGCCTCCACATTGACTCTGTACCTGTACCCCCTGTATATAGTCTCCACATTGACTCTGTACTGGTACCCCCTGTATATAGCCTCCACATTGACTCTGTACCGGTACCCCCTGTATATAGCCTCCACACTGACTCTGTACCGGTACCCCCTGTATATAGCCTCCACACTGACTCTGTACCGGTACCCCCTGTATATAGCCTCCACACTGACTCTGTACCGGTACCCCCTGTATATAGCCTCCACATTGACTCTGTACCGTAACACCCTTTATATAGCCTCCACACTGACTCTGTACCGGTACCCCCTGTATATAGCCTCCACACTGACTCTGTACCGGTACCCGCTGTATATAGCCTCCACATTGACTCTGTACCGATACCCCCTGTATATAGCCTCCACACTGACTCTGTACCATTACCCCCTGTATATAGCCTCCACACTGACTCTGTATCGGTACCCCCTGTATATAGCCTCCACATTGACTCTGTACCGGTACCCCTGTATATAGCCTCCACACTGACTCTGTACCATTACCCCCTGTATATAGCCTCCACACTGACTCTGTACCGGTACCCCCTGTATATAGCCTCCACACTGACTCTGTACCGGTACCCCCTGTATATAGCCTCCACACTGACTCTGTACCGGTACCCCCTGTATATAGCCTCCACATTGACTCTGTACCGGTACCCCCTGTATATAGCCTCCACACTGACTCTGTACCGGTACCCCCTGTATATAGTCTCCACATTGACTCTGTACCGGTACCCCCTGTATATAGCCTCCACATTGACTCTGTACCGGTACCCCCCTGTATATAGTCTCCACATTGACTCTGTACCATAATACCCTGTATATAGCCTCCACATTGACTCTGTACCGTAATACCCTGTATATAGCCTCCACATTGACTCTGTACCGTAATACCCTGTATATAGCCTCCACATTGACTCTGTACCGTAATACCCTGTATATAGCCTCCACATTGACTCTGTACCGTAATACCCTGTATATAGCCTCCACACTGACTCTGTACCGTAATACCCTGTATATAGCCTCCACATTGACTCTGTACCGTAATACCCTGTATATAGCCTCCACACTGACTCTGTACCGGTACCCCCTGTATATAGCCTCCACATTGACTCTGTACCGGTACCCCCTGTATATAGCCTCCACATTGACTCTGTACCGGTACCCCCTGTATATAACCTCCACATTGACTCTGTACCGGTACCCCCTGTATATAGCCTCCACACTGACTCTGTATCGGTACCCCCTGTATATAGCCTCCACATTGACTCTGTACCGGTACCCCCTGTATATAGCCTCTACACTGACTCTGTACCGGTACCCCCTGTATATAGCCTCCACATTGACTCTGTACTGGTACCCCCTGTATATAGCCTCCACACTGACTCTGTACCGGTACCCCCTGTATATAGCCTCCACACTGACTCTGTACCGGTACCCCCTGTATATAGCCTCCACATTGACTCTGTACCGTAACACCCTTTATATAGCCTCCACACTGACTCTGTACCGGTACCCCCTGTATATAGCCTCCACACTGACTCTGTACCGGTACCCGCTGTATATAGCCTCCACATTGACTCTGTACCGATACCCCCTGTATATAGCCTCCACACTGACTCTGTACCATTACCCCCTGTATATAGCCTCCACACTGACTCTGTATCGGTACCCCCTGTATATAGCCTCCACATTGACTCTGTACCGGTACCCCCTGTATATAGCCTCCACACTGACTCTGTACCATTACCCCCTGTATATAGCCTCCACACTGACTCTGTACCGGTACCCCCTGTATATAGCCTCCACATTGACTCTGTACCAGTACCCCCTGTATATAGCCTCCACACTGACTCTGTACCGGTACCCCCTGTATATAGCCTCCACACTGACTCTGTACCGGTACCCCCTGTATATAGCCTCCACACTGACTCTGTACCGGTACCCCCTGTATATAGCCTCCACATTGACTCTGTACCGGTACCCCCTGTATATAGCCTCCACACTGACTCTGTACCGGTACCCCCTGTATATAGTCTCCACATTGACTCTGTACCGGTACCCCCTGTATATAGCCTCCACATTGACTCTGTACCGGTACCCCCCTGTATATAGTCTCCACATTGACTCTGTACCATAATACCCTGTATATAGCCTCCACATTGACTCTGTACCGTAATACCCTGTATATAGCCTCCACATTGACTCTGTACCGTAATACCCTGTATATAGCCTCCACATTGACTCTGTACCGTAATACCCTGTATATAGCCTCCACATTGACTCTGTACCGTAATACCCTGTATATAGCCTCCACACTGACTCTGTACCGTAATACCCTGTATATAGCCTCCACATTGACTCTGTACCGTAATACCCTGTATATAGCCTCCACACTGACTCTGTACCGGTACCCCTGTATATAGCCTCCACATTGACTCTGTACCGGTACCCCTGTATATAGCCTCCACATTGACTCTGTACCGGTACCCCCTGTATATAACCTCCACATTGACTCTGTACCGGTACCCCCTGTATATAGCCTCCACACTGACTCTGTATCGGTACCCCCTGTATATAGCCTCCACATTGACTCTGTACCGGTACCCCCTGTATATAGCCTCTACACTGACTCTGTACCGGTACCCCCTGTATATAGCCTCCACATTGACTCTGTACCGGTACCCCTGTATATAGCCTCCACACTGACTCTGTACCGGTACCCCTGTATATAGCCTCCACATTGACTCTGTACCGGTACCCCTGTATATAGCCTCCACATTGACTCTGTACCGGTACCCCCTGTATATAGCCTCCACATTGACTCTGTACCGGTACCCCCTGTATATAGCCTCCACACTGACTCTGTACTGGTACCCCTGTATATAGCCTCCACATTGACTCTGTACCGGTACCCCCTGTATATAGCCTCCACATTGACTCTGTACCGTACCCCTGTATATAGCCTCCACATTGACTCTGTACCGGTACCCCTGTATATAGCCTCCACATTGACTCTGTACCGGTACCCCTGTATATAGCCTCCACACTGACTCTGTACCGGTACCCCTGTATATAGCCTCCACATTGACTCTGTACCGGTACCCCTGTATATAGCCTCCACACTGACTCTGT